>NC_081569.1:45591008-45681481 GCF_022355385.1 Mustela nigripes | reverse complement strand
AAACAAAAAAGTAAATTCACTTACCCAAAATGGCCCCTGTAAAATAAAAAAAAAAAAGGATAAAGGAAAAACCCCGGGTTTTTTTTTTTTTTTTTTTTTTTTTTGGTTTTTATTGTTGATATTGTTGTTCATGTTTTAAATCAGTGGCAATAAGAGGGGTATGGGGGAACTGAGGGAGGCAGCAGTATGAACAGTAGCCATCCTTTACTGGGTGCCCAATGGTGACAGTAGCTATATTTGTTGAGTTCTTACAGTGTATCAGGTACTGTGTATAATTACCTCATTTAATTTTCACAATGGAAACAGAGCCTCTGTGAGATTAAGTCATTTGTCCCAAGTCACTCAGCTAGTAATTAACAGAGCTGGTTCTTGATTCACACCAGCTGACTCCAGAGCGTGTTTTCTACACCGCTACATGGTACGCCAGCCAACCGACGCACAATCCTCCCAGGGACCCAGCGCGGGACATGTGCTCTTGCCAGTCTCCTAGATAGACACTGAGGCTTGTCATGTTAGGGACTTGTCCCAGAGCCACACACCTAGTGGACTTTGACGCGTCCCCCTGGGCTAGAGTTCAAGGTGGGCGTTGCTGATTCCCAAGCTTCCTTCTTCTGGCACATTCTGCAGCCTCTCTCAGCCACGAGGTCTGCTCTGACCAGGGCGCACAGGTGGGCAAGCTGTGTGGATGGGTCAGCCCATGCACTGGACTCAGTTGCACCTTCCCTTTCTCTCTCTTCCTGTAGAGAGGACTGGAAAGTCAAATGTATTCAGCACCTGGCAACGGCTAATTATTAACGCCCAAGCCGCTGGCAGCAACTCGTTATGTCGCGTCACACAGAAGATTTATGGCCACTTTGAAAGAGGCTTTGAAATGAGACAAAACTCAATATTGAATTTTTTTCATCTCTTTTTCCCTTTGGGGTTTCAGGGCAATGATATCAGCTTCCTCCCCATTAGCATATTTCTAACGAGCTCTTATTAAGGTGAATTTCATTCCAGCTTTCAGAGTTTTCGTTAAAAGAAGGGGTTGGAGGGAGGGCAAGACACGGGCAGACGCAGGGACCTCGGGGCGCAGGGACCTCTGGGCTCAGGGATGGGAGGGGCCCTCACTTGGCTCTAACCTCCTCCAGTGAGCACTGCTCTCCCATTCATGCAAGAGGGTTTCCGCCGCTTTTCACTGGGATTGGGCAAAGGGGCCTGGGAAGTTATGCAGTAGGGTTCACCCTATGGGAGGGCCTGGGTTGGCTCAGGCGCTGCCCAGGGACAGGCAGGCCATCACTCTTCTTTGAGCCCATACAGTGGGGACTGTAGCACCTGCCATGTGGCTATGCTCTTTGGGGAGAAACGGTGTCTGCTATATTCGCTGCTGTAGCCTTAGTGCCTGGCACACTGGGGTGCCCCATAAAGAGTGGTGGAGTAGATGGGGTGTGGAGGGAGGGATGGCAGTGTTGTTCCACAAATGGGATCGGCCGCAGGTGCTAAGGCACATGCCCGTGGGAATGCCCGGAAAGGTTTGCTCATTGACCATCTGTGACTGGGCTTGTGTGGGGAGGATTGGTGCCCAGGGCCCTTGTACCAGCCTTGGGGGTTGGGGGGGTAGCTACAAGGCCCTCTGTCCTGTGTCTGTTGCCATACAGATGTGCTATGGGAGGGGCGGACAGCATTCCTGGTATAGCAGCTTTGCTCTTTCCATTCACCTGGCCTGGCTGGCTTCTCGAAGGTGTCAGGCAGCCTCACTAACGGCTTAGCAGTCCCCTGCTTCTGCTCCCCAACGACACTTTGATAGGGTGTGGGTGCCCTGGGAGTTCAGGCAGAAGCAGAGTACCAGCAGGGAGGAGGTACCCAGGCCATGGAGAAAGAGACAGAGAAAGGACATTGTCACCCACCTGGTGGGCTTTCCTCTTGATGAGGACCACAGCCCCTGCTCCCTGGGGGTCCTAGTGGGTCATTCTCAACCCTGGCAGCTCAGAAGAACCATCTGAGAATCTTAAAAAACAAAAAACAAAAATCAAAACAACAACAACAACAACAACAAAAAACAAAAAAACAACTGATGTCCAAGCTCTAGCCACATACATTTGGTTCTCATTGGTTTGGAGTGAGGTCCCAAGCATGGATTTTAGAATGTTTCTGCGTGATTCTAATGTGCAGCTGGGGTGGGTACCACTGCTAAGTGTGTGTATGTGTTGGAAGAGGGGAGCTGGATGTCCTTCCCAGAGGGGACCCTCCCCCAATTGCCCCCCACCAGGGGAGCCTCAGCCCTTGCCCTGAGCTCTGTGATGGGGGCAGCCTGATTTCTGCCTCAAGGACAGAGGAGATACCGCAGGAAAGGGGGAGGTTACTACCTCTGGACAAGTGTCAGCCTGCTGTCTCTGTGCCATCTGGTCCCTGCTCTACTACTGAAACCTTGGGCCCCTCCTCACCCCCTATACCCCGAGTCCCATCTTAGGGTCTTCATCTCCAGTAGGCCCTTCTAGGCGCAAATGAGAGAGAACATAGCTGAAAATGTGCTTTGTAAGAAACCCACAAGAAGGTAAGGATATTTAAGACCAGGAGATTCCGCAGAAGCCATTTGTCAGTCCTGGGGCGAGAGGGCTGGTGGAAACAGTTTCTGAGGGCCCCTGGGGAAGGCAGGGCAGAGAGGACATCTTTCCAGCAGGCTCCCACTCTGCCTCTCTAGTTAGTTGCCTCCTCTGTGCCCCTGTTTGGAGGAGGAAAAGAAACACCTGCCGGGAAGGCAGGTGGAGGTGGCAGGGAGAGACGCCAGCCAGCCACTGGCAGTCCTCTCTGTACCCAAGAAGAGGACGGCCCCTCGGGAACAGGGTTAGAAGGGGCTGGAAAGTCAGCAGACACTAGGGTCCATTGAGGGGATGGCAAATTCAAGGTACCCAGCATAGAGTGTGTCTCCAGGGGTCTCTCTCTGTTCCCCTGCCCCTAGGCTACCGGGTCTTGGGCCCCACTCCCACCCCAAGGGGCGCTCTGCTCAAGGGTCTCCCTTCCCTTTCCTTTGGCATGGTGGAGTGGGAGGGGCGCTGGACATGGGGTCAGCTCTGCCATCCGCTCTGTGACCTTAGGCAAGTCTCTTTTCTTTTGGCCTCACTTCTCTCACGCAGAAAGAGACCTGTTCGTTGATTTGTTGAATCAGTCACTGGCCAGTTATCAAACGTTTATTGATACTGGCACTGGGCCAATGGCTGAGGTCACCAGGAGGGAACCCCTCTTCCCTCTCACCTCTTCTTGCGGCAGGGAATCACGGTGGAACCTTTTTGAGCTGTAAGAGACCTTAGCGAGAGGCCAGGTTTGGCTCTAAAACAACACCACTGTCGCTCAGCCTCCTTTTATAAATGGGGAAACGGAGGTCCAGAGAAGCCGTTAAGGGTCTTCCCATGGTCCCATAGCTGGTAGGTAGTGCTAGAAAACTCAAAGTCAGGGCCGTAAGCCTATGTCCTCTCCTCAGGCAAGCCCACCAGCTTGAGGAGTGATTCTAGCTCCTCCCTCTCCGGAAACAGCCCGGAAGGGTCTGGTGACTCATTCAGGGTCACACAGACCTACCAGACCTGCTGAGAGGCCTGGTTTCTGGGTTTCTTTGTCCCTGGCCTGTTGATCCCGGCCCTCGTCTGGGTGCGTGACTCAGGCCATGTTCAGAGCCCACGGGCGCCCCGTCAGCAGATTCTGTATCCCCCCAACACCCCCCAGCCACTGTGCCAGGTGGGCGGCTGTGCTGGCTCCCTCATTCGTGCACCGCAACACATACAGGCCCAGCTCTCCCGTTTGGCCTTCAAGATTGCTCGGGGAAGCATCCCAGCCCCGGGGGCGGGGTGGGGTGTTAACAAAGGCTCACAGTGTCCTCACCTTTCAAGTTTATTAGAATATTTTCTGGATGGAAGGAGCCCTGCATGGGGTGGGTCCTGCTTTCATTCGTGGGGCACAAACCACTTCTCTGCCTGGCCTGAGCAGTGGCCTGTTTGGTAACAGAATAAACCCTCATCCTTGGAGGGCTGGGGAGATGTAGGGGAGTCCCGTGCTCAGCTCTGGATCCCATTCAGATCTCTTGCTGGTTACTGCCTCCGCCAGCACCCGAACTAGCCCGAATGGAAGAGTGGGAGGGGGTAGGGCTCATCCCATGCAAGGCCCATCTCCATCCTCTTTCTTGAGTCCTCAAGGCACCGCTGAGGCAAGATTGGCACATTTAAAGTAGGTAGTTGGGCTCAGGGATGACACAAGGGAAGACACGTGGAGGATATATTATAAAATAAGATAATCTGGTCCAGGGGCTCTGGCTTTCTCATCTGTACCCCTGGTTGTGCTCAGGAACATCCCCCTGCCTGGTTCCTGCAGAGGAGGCCCACAGGCTCCCCCACCGCCCATCTCTTGATGTCAGAGTCTTAGGAAACTTAGAGACCCTCTAGCACTTTCTCAGCCTCATTCCAGAGAGAATTCAGCTCTAACGCCCCATGACATCCACTGTGTCTACTGGATCAACTTTTCTCCCGTGCATCTAGAATGATATGTATTGTGTGCCATCCTTGGAAAAGTGGAGGAAATAGTCCCGGAAATCATTTTCTGGGTTCTGTGGTTTAGGTGAGGAACTCCAGCTAATAAAGGCTTCCTCTTAGCTAAGGAGGAGGCAGGAGGTCACTCAGGGAGCACAGGCCCGTCCTTCTGTCATCATATTGTCTTGTCCTCCCTTCCTCTGCCCAAATATAGAGAGCGTGGAGGGGAATGTGGTCCAGAGATGGCCCATCCCTCCCTCAGCACGCCGCACATGGCATGCACGCGCGCACACACACACACACACACACGCACGCACGCACGCACGCACGCGCACGCACGCACGCACGCACGCGCGCGCGCGCGCTCTGAGCCTGAAGAGCAAAGCCATACTTGGAAGCGTGGTGATAGGCGAGCAAGTAGTCCTGAATTCAGATCTAGTTCATTCACCTCCAAACTGTGAGTCTGTGCAAACGGAGATCCCAACAGCAGCTCCCCGGAGCCCCTGCGAGGATGGAGTGAGATCGGCTCAGCTCCCAGCCCAGGGTCCCCTGCGGGTGCGGGGCAGGCTCTCGGGAGCTGTCCATCTGCTGCTCTGGTCTGGTCCTCAGCGGCTCCCTGGTTCAGTGTTTGACTCCATCTCTATCCAACTTCTCATTCAACAGGGGACATTACCAGAGTGTTGTTAGTAAGTGCTCTCAAGTCACTGGAAGTGGTCTTAGCGGGCAGGACTCACTTGGGTTCGTGCTCTCATTCCTGGGCCCACAGACCCAGCTCCCACTCAGCCTGCTTGCTTCTCTCTTTTCTCCCTCTTTTTGGCATAACCACATGTGCGTCCTAGTCAGAGGCCTACCGTGGTTATCAGGCTTCTGGCCCGCCCCCCGTTCTTCCTACCCCACTGAGTCCCTGCGTGTGCCATGGCAGATTTGGAGACTCGTGGGCACATGCGGTGTCTGTAGCTTTGGTATGAGCTTCCTGTTTTCTGCATATTGGCGATTCAGCCTACGGGAGGTCAGCTCCTTGCAGGCCGGGTCAGGCTGGGGAGAGGGCAGGGAGCGACCCGGAGAAGCTGGAGCCAGAGGGGAACCTCTCCATTTTGCCTAGAGGAGGGGATTGTCCAGATTTCTGAATGTTCTGATGAATTGGAAGTGAGGCCGAGAAGACCTTTATAGGGTTCCCATGCCTGCCACCCAGACCCTTTTGCAACATGGCCTTTTCCCTTCTGGTCTTGGTGAGTGGATTCTATTGAGTGGGAACACATCTCTACGGATTTATTGGGATTCTGTGTGATTTCAGGGTCATCGTTCCTAAAGGTGTTTGTTCTTGTCAGGAGTAGGTCGGAAGTGAGGGAAATGAAGCCCGTAAGTTACCAGGGCAGAAGGTAGCCCTGGCAGTGGTTTCTCAGGAGGGCCCTGAATGGGGTCAGCCCCACTCCTCTGTGGGGCACAAACCACAACTCTAGGGTGGACACACACAGAGGAGAACCAAGCCTGACAGGCGCCACAGGCCACGACCAGCTGCCCAGCGGCTTCTGATTAACTGAAGGTTCTGCTTCATTGGGGTTCGGCTGCATTTTCTCTCCGACCCTGCTGCTCAGGATTGCCTGTGCCCAGCTAGGCCTAACTCTGTGACACAGCCCAGATCCTCCTCCCTCCTCACTGCTGTGCCTCTCTCACATCCCAGTGTCTCAGGCGGTGTGGTCCCACGGAGCCCTCAGAAGGAACTTCTCTGACATGCTAAGCTTTTTAATTTCGCACACATGGCGCGTAGATGCCCCCAGACAAAGCAGAATTGATTTATAATTCTCTTAATGGAAGCACAGGCTTTAGTTGCTCTAGAAATAGATCATTACCTCTGCCACCTTTTCTAATTTCTCCCTCCCATTTTTTCCCCCCACACCCCTGAGGTCTAAAAATATGACGTTTCATCGCAGCCTTCTATCGTAAGCCACTAAACGCCCGACGGTTCTCTTTAGACCTTAAATTTATAGCATGTTTGTTCAGTTTCGCTTCATTAATTAATGTTCTTCCCAGACCTCCATGCCAGAGTCTTTGTGTAATGCTCTCTTACAGTAAGCAGGTGCTTTTATCCTTAATGAACAATTTCCTGGAAAATACTGAAATAAACAACGAATAATCAGGCCAGGAACACAATGAATCTGAGAGTTGTGTGCCATTCTGCAGATTAAACCTAGAAGATGACGGATGGGTTTTTGGTGTCTTTTTTTGTTTGTTTGTTTTTTTGTTTTTTTGTTTTTTTTTGTATCTGCCGCAGTGCTGTCTCAGTGGTTCCTTCCTTGGGGAGCGAGTGCAGGGGGGCTACAGTTCTGGAAGGCGAATGAGCCCCTTGCTCCTCCAGGAAACCCGTGTAGAGAGGAACTGTGTTTTATCACCGAAGCGTGTGGCTGCAGAGATGACCGTCAGATCTGGAATCTGGAAGCGCAGCCAGACTGGCCTCCGGTTCCAGACTTGGAACCCTCTCTAGCTTAGGCTGTGTGTAGGTCAGCAGGGACTGAGCTGGGCCAAACTGCCACCTCATTGCGATTCATCTTGTCCTTATCTCTCCTTTCTGGCAAATCTGCTCCACCGCAAGGAGGTAGTTCTTGGGCCCAAGACCCTAGTAAACTCATTCTCTCTCTGTGCACCACTCCCCCAGCCCCAGGACTATTTGTGCTGCCCCTCCCCCCGCCACATACATCCCAGCAGGAGGGCAGTGACCAGACTTTCCCCAGCATTTTACTGTTTACAGGCCTTCTTGTAACCCTTATCTGTTTGGCTTCTCATGACGCTGTGAGTAGGTTTTCTTACTGTTCCCACTTTACAGAGGGGGAAGCTGGGACTCCCAGAGGTCAAGTGACCTACCCAAGGTCGCCCAATGGGTAAGAGATGGAGGTGGGCTTCGGACCCGGGAGGTGATCAGGATTCCAGGGCTCCGGGTTCTTGTTATCTTTGGTGGAGCAAAGCCTGTGTGGGTAGAGAGGACTGAGCAAGCCCTGGAGGGAGGTGAAGTGCCCCAGGCCGACCTGTCCAGGCTGTGAGCCAGAATTCATCAGTGTCGTGAACAAAAGACTGCAATAAATTTCTTTTAAAATCTGAATACCTGATTCATTTATTATACTGAATAGAACTGACAGAAGCGTACATTATCCATCCATTTTTCTGTGTCGTGAGATCATTTTGGGTCTTTCAAATGGCATAATGTTTTTAATCACGGCATGGATACAGTCACAGCGTGGACCCATGCCATACAATTGTGATGGCAATTTTGCCCCAGCCTGATGGCGCCCAGGGCTGCCTGGGGAGCCCCGTAAAGTGGCCTGTGTCCCGAGGGGTAGCAGGTTCAGAGCTTGATGAATCCCTGTTCTCTGGGAAAAGGCACCCCAAGGGGCAGTGGGGGAGAATCCAGACCTGGAGGAAAGGTGAGCTGTGGGGGCACTGCCCAAAGGACGCTGCCTTCTTTCTTTCCAATACGAAGATGGCTTTACTGTGGTGTTTCACATTTTAAAATGGAGATCGGCTCATCATAGAACGTGCAAACATACAGGAAAGTATAGAGAAGAAAGCAAGTCACCTACAGTGTCATCACCCGGATGTTTAAAATGTTAACATTTTAAATGTCCTTCCGGACATCTTTCCATCTTGCTCACTCTCAACACACGCACACACCACACACGTGCGCACTCCATTTTATAGAAACGCGGTCCTAATACGCATGCTGTTTTGTAACGCGTGTTTGTCATGGATTAATACATCAGGGTTATCTTTCCATGTTGGGGAACCCATGTACATTATCTTAAAATATCTTTGCCTTTCTGATTATAGTGGTAATAATGTTTACTGTAGGAAACACTCATATAACAATAAAAATACTGACTTAGAAGTACGAGTCCTGTGATACATCTTCCTTCTCCTCCAGCCCCCGTGAAAGATGATCACTATTAATGCTCTAGTGGATGGGCTTCCCTGTTTTCCCTGCACATCAATATTTTAATGTTTGTGTAATATTTTGTTATGGAGACATGGTGGAATTTATTTAGCAAGGGCCCTGCTGATTTAGGCATTTTGGTTGTTTCAGCGCTACAACAAACATCTCTTTATTAAGAGATGATGCAACAGACATTCTTGGACCTATCCTTGACTCTGGCCAATTTCTAAAAAACACATTGCAGAAGTAGAATTCTGGTTTTTATGCATTGCTAAGTTGTTTTACAGAACACACGGATGCATGCTTCCACTACAAGTGCACAAGCACGGCCATCTTCAGGCTTTGGGACAGCTGGGTTGGGACATCTGGCTTCAGAATCTTCTGGCCTAGATACACGTGGAAGGTTCCAGAAGGACCCCAGAGAGGCACCCTAGTCTGATGCCCATGTCTGCAGGCTGACAGCCGGGCACTCCTTTTAGCACCTGCCCAGGGAGAGGTGGCCCCTGAGATGTGAGGGGTCAGAGTCAGGGAATAGAGCATGAGATAAGAAGTCAGTCTTTATTTTAAAGGGTGCTGAGGAATGGACAGGGAGGGGGTGAGAACTATGGGTCACGACCATCACAGTGCTGCTGACCTCCGCATTCCCCGTACTGGACTACAGCCGAATCCTTCCAAGGGTCTGTGCTCTCTCATCCTGCCCATGTCCTCAAAGAGGAAAAGGAGGCTCAGAGCAGTAAAATGAGTTCTCCAACCCCTCTGTGTGTTTCCTTTTTGTGGGGAGATGGGGCAGGCCCCAGGCTGGGAATGGGGTAAGAGAGAAGAATGCGAGGGGGAAGGGCAGGGAAGGGAGACACATTGTGGGTGAACTTGTAGAGCTCGAAGGGTCCAGGAGATGATGCGGTCAGACCCCCGCCTTTGGGATAAGCAGAGAGTGAAGCTCAGAGAGGGAAAGCAACCTTTCCCGGGCTACACAGCAAGTTAGTGCCTTACCAGGCAGAAGGGGTTGGACGGGGCCTGTGGAAAGCTGAGTTGCTCCTGAGCAGAGCTGGCATTCAGGAGGGAAGACCCCAGGAGGAGGGGTTGCCCCGAGTCCTGGGCGGCTGGGTTGTTCTCTCTTCAGAACAGGCAGTGCTAATTGGGAGTGGATTCAGAGGCAACAGGGATGGAGACGGGCCAGGTTCAACGTGGGAGGCACCTGCAGGGATGTGAAGCATCGATTCCCTGCAAAGGTCTCTGATAACCCATCACACTTGCCTGAGGCTTCCTGCCAGGGAAAGTCCTCCGCGCTTTGAATTAAGCCACATCCTGGGTCCATGGCCCTCTCACGACCATTCCCACACACCTTCCAGCAGGTGTTTGGAGGTCTTGAGGCAGGAGCGTGCCTGAGTCATCTTTGTGCCCACGGTGACTGGTAAGTGTTCAATAAATATCTGCTGAGTGGCCTGTCTTGATAATTGTACAGTGAAGACTGACCCAGTATGGGTGTGCCATTCAGACACACCCAAGCCTCGATTTTCCAGCAGAAGATTTTTCCATCTCTCTCTATGTATATATTTTATATATAAATAGAAGTATAAAAATAGAGACAAATATATAAATAAATATTTAGAATAAATATATATATTTATATTTACATATTTAAAGAATATATACATATATATTTACTTTTTCCCTCCAGCTCCTCAGAAATTCCAGAAGTCAGGATTAGAGAGTTGGAAGGATCTTTGAGGTGGGGGAATATGGGTTGGGAGGAAACGAACATTTTATTGGGTACCTTCTATGTGCCAGATGCCAGGCTTGGCTAAGAGCTTTACCTGCTGACTCACGGACTATCCTAACAGCCCTGTAGAGCTGGTCATGCCTGGTGTGGTGCACGTGACACACTCAGCCCTAAGGCAGGTAGATGATTTTATCCAGGTTGTGCCACCAGAAAGGTTGAGTCAGGATTTGAATGGTGTCAGCCTGGGTTCACTGATCCTCTCACGTAGAGCCCCGCCACCCACGTGTCGTGTGATTTTGAACCAGTCACCTGAGAACAGTTCCCCTCCTGTGGGATAAGGCGTTGGACCGTTGATGCTCCCGGGTCCCGGTGCCAGTTCTGAAACCACACGTCTTGTTGTCCAGTCTGTCATCCCTCCCCTCCGCCCAAGTGGGACCCTTGACCTTCCAACGGTGGTGATTCTCCGGCGTTTTGTCCCTTAGTGCTCCTTCCAATCCAGGCACTGGTGGTTGCATCTTAGAGTCTGTGAAATGTTTTTTTCAGAGTGGGCGGAAATGGGACGAATCTCCACGGGGGTGCATGGCCCTCAGTGACTGACTTATCTTGGGGGTGTATGGACAGAGCCATGATTTCATGCTAGGGCCTGTGGAACTCCCACAGCTCTGAGAATCCTGCAGCCCTGGGTGGGGGTGGGAGAGGGAAGCGGAGCCAGGCCGGGGGAGGCTGGATGGGGGGGGGGGGGCGGCCTCGGGGCTGGCCAGGCCAGCTGAGTGTGCCCCGATTTGCAGAGAAATGGAAAGTTGGAGATAATTGCTTTGTGAGAAATGGAATGGTCTAAGAACACATGAGTTTTCTCCTTCCATCTTTGGAGGGGCTGGAGGCTGCCACCTGTTTGGGAATGGGAGGGCTGAGGGCCTGGAATATGGAGGCTACTCACTGTGGGTGAGGAGGTGGAGTGCCTTATTGGCCTGGCAGATTCTACACTCCCCTCCCCGGGCTCCCCGGAGATGTGCAGTGATTTCTCTCCAAGGCTGGCTGATGCCAGAGCCACTTGGTCTGTAGGGCTTGAGGGCGCGGGAGACAGGACCGTCTTTGACCCTCATGAATGGGTGCTGTAGGCTTCCGTGGGACCATTTTCAGGATTTGCAGCCCAAGGCTTCTGGGGCAAGGAGAAAGCAGAATTTATCATTTACCATGTCTCTGGAGGTGCCTCCAAACCCCTGTGATTTATCCCCGTGGGCAGGCACCTGGCAGGGCCTCCATGGTGGCCCTAGGGATTTCTGCCGTGCTCCTGTTGTCAGGGAATCTCTCTTTCAGAGATTAAGAGCTGTGGATTTATTTTGAACTTTTTTTTTTTTCTTTTTTAAGTGCAGAGAGATTAGAAAGCCTTCGACATAAACCTGGCTCCTAGTGGGATTGCTGGAGGGCAGGAGGATTCATCAAGGCAGAGGGTGAAGCCTGTTAATTGCGGGGCTGATCGTGGCTCCACTTTTCATTGCACATTCATCAGATCCCAGCAAGGCCAGTAAACAGAGTGGGGCCTGGGGACTGGGAGCCAGCGCCAGAGATCAGTGAGCGGAAGACGGGAACGGTCTGTCAGGGATGATCACCTTGGCATTTGCCCCTGTGAGTGCCAACTTGGCTTTTTTGGTTTTATTCAGAAAAAAAATAGAGAAGCGTGTGTGTTTGTGTGTATGTGTGTTCTATAAATAGAAGATAGAAATCTCTCTTTCTTTCTCCCCACATGCTGGGAGGGATGTGAGGCGTTTGCTTTATCAGTCCCCGTTTGGGGTTTTGCTTCTGCTGCTTCCCGAGCCTGAAAGCGCCTTTTCATGAGGTGCTCGGAACACGGCGACCCCCAGTTGCAGCTTGAACTATTGAGGAGGCTTCAATGCCTGCCTTGTGCTGATCCCTGGAGCTGATGTACCCCGCCGCTGGCCGGGTGGCCCAGGCGGGAGTCTTTGAATCACTCTCAGGATGTCACCGTGCTCAGTGTATCTGTCGCCAACAGATTGATGTCTCTGTGGGGCAATGTTAATGCAGCGCGGGATGCCCCCTGGCGTATGACCTGCTGTTGGGACGGATCTGTGGTGTCCTCCGTCAGGCCCGACACCAGCAATGTGGCTGAGCCCAATAGCCTTGGCTGTGTCAAGGGAGGTGGTTGGCTGTAGAGTCAATAATCGGTTGACAAGGGGTATTGAGCCCCCTCTGCATGCAGGCAATGCTCTGGGTCCCGGGGACAGCAGTGAACATACCAGGCCCACATCTCTGCCCTGGTGGTATGTGTTCTAGTAAAACTTCCTTTGGTTCTAATGCCAAGGGAGGGGAAACACTGTGTAGGTTTGAAGGTCCAGAGGGAAGAGCTGAGGCCACCTCTAGATGGTTTCTATAGAAAAGGAGCAATTTTTAAAGCTAGTAACAACTATTCAGCAAAGTAGGAGAGGTGTCCCCCTCCCACCCAGTGCCTGTGACAGGCATTACCAATTGATCCCAGCGCACTTTTCTGCTCAACCCCGGTTTCTCAGCCAAACTGTAACAACCCATCAATGCCCAATGTATGAGTGAAACCTCCCAGGACCCACAAAATCGTGCCTGACCACCGTCATCCGGCTGCCAATGCAAGTTTGTTGGGAAGGAAGGGCTCCCTGGAAAAGACGGGGGTAGACAAAGGGCAGGTCCCAGGTATGTGGCCTAGACTCCCGTGTACAAGATTTTGGCACAATCAGGAAGACTAGGCAGGTGGTAGAAATAAAGCAGGTGGGGGAAGACTTTTGCACAGATGGACTGTGAGGTCATAACAACCGACCCCAGGGCAGAGGCCATCTGTTTGTCTGTCTGCCCTCTGCCCCAGTTTTATGCATCTTGGCTGATGTGAGCATCTGGTGTCTGGTCAGGTGTGTGCTGCCACCAGAGGGTCAGGCCGGACTCTACAGGTGCAGGTCATGCCAGGGCCCTGGTGGAAGGCACGGGCTTTCAGAGGAGGCCACCCTCTTTGAGGTCTGCCCAGCCTGCAGGGCCCAGCCTGGCGAGAAGGAGGGTCTAGCTGGGAGGAGGGATCCTTTTCTATGATGTCAGGGTCTCTTGAGTTATCCAGGAGCAGGTTCCCTGAGCACCACGTGCCAGGCACAGAAGGCCCTCAAGTGTTAGAATAAACAAAGGAATACAAACTCTAAGAATGCAGATTGACAGGACCAGGGCTTCCTTCACGCTTGACCTTGATGGAGAGGATCAGAGCTTTCCAAACAGATACCCTGAGGACCTCTGCTCCTAGAGTTAAGGTGCACTGGAGAGAAACCTTAAGAGATTCTTATCTCTAGGAAACAGACTGAGGGTTGCTGGAGGGGAGGGTGGGGGATTGGGGTATCTGGATGATGAGCATTCAGGAGGGCACCGAACGGAATGAATACTGGGTGTTCTAGACAGCTGATGAATCACCAGAATCTACCTCTGAAACTAATAATATACTATACGTTCATTAATTGATTTTAACTGGAAAAAAAAAGATATACTGAGGAAGTAAGCATGTGGCAATTCCCGGACGAATTCACTTGTGGATATCTTTGGGAGATTTCTATCAATATCTCACGGGACTAGTGTCCTACTGAACCCTGTTTCGGAAAATGCCTCCCAAAGTTGCCCACATGGCCACCACGGCCCTGCAGTGCAAACCCTCCGCCGCCTCCAACACCACGGACACCTTCTTGCCCCTGGCGCGGCCTTACACTGCCTGCTCCCGAAAGGCCCTTTCTTTGCCTGCTCCCTTTTCATGGTCCGTGCACCTTAAGTCCTGCCCACTCCCAGGAGCCCCCCAGTGGGACTTCACTGCTTGCTGTTTGAGCTCCTCAAATAGATGGCCGCGGACCTGTGCTGTTTCTTTGTATCCACAGCACAGCCCTGGGCCAGGCCGGTGGTGTTCCAGGAATGCTCAGTCAGTGGGTTCAGGCTGGGCAGATGTGCAGACTGCCCATGCCTTGTGGGCAGGTGTGAGGCTCGCCTCCTAGCCACCTTCTCTCTCCTCTAGCCTCCAGCTGGGGTCATCAGGGGTGGAACAGTCGTACCCCACCACCGGGAACGAAATTTCTCCACCTCGGCAGCTCTGTTCCCTTAATATGCAGGGAGCACGGACCCGAGGGAAGGGAACCAACGGATCTATTTACATGTTCTCTTCTTCTGAAGAGAAACCAGGGGCATTTCCTTATTTAATTATTAATGCCCTAAATCAGACGGTGCCCAGTATGTTAACCTCTGTCACTCCGAATGGAGTCGGCCTAATAACCGCTGCGGCGGCATCGATTTTCCCTCAGTCATCTCATGAGAATGCATCTTTGGGATCCATCCTGTGGAAGAGAGCCTGGGAAAGCCCCATTCACACTCACAGGGAGTGGCCCCCCCATGGGGAGGGGGGTGGCTCTTCTCTGGCCCCTCTTCGCTTAGCCTCAGTGAATTGTCTGAGACAAGTAGAAATACTTTTTCTAAAATCAGCTCCTGAAAAGAGCTGACTGGTTGGGCCTAGACGCGACCCCACCTTCCAGAAGGTTCTGTGACATGTGGGCAAGATGAAGTAGGTGAGCTGGAAGAGCTGGTGGGGTGACATGGGAAGGGCCGTCAGCGCTGGGCCATGTGGCCCAGACCGGAAGCTATGTGAGTGGAGCGCACCCAGAACCCAGCAGGTGCGCAGCCGACCGGGGCGGAGGGGCCAGGGGGCCCGAGCTGGACCTCTAGCCGATGGTCCTCAGACATGCAAAGTTGATGATGATGGGGCGTTGAGGGCAAGGGGAGAGATGGGAACAAGGAGCAGGAGAGACCTGTCTGGCCTGGGGAGGGCAGGGCAGGTGATAAGGTTGCATGTTTTAGATTGGGTTCCAAGAAAAAGTCTGAGGGCAGAGGGAATCCCAGGGGAGCCTTCCACCCTCGAGCTGCATGTCCTTCTTTCCCGCTCCCCTCCCATGCTTCCACAGGGGCAGCGTGGCCTCAGATGGGGAACTGTGACTGCTGGTGGTAGGGTTAGTCCAGGCTTGGGTGTGAATGTCCCCCACTCTGTTGGCTTGAACACAGCCACACGGATGGAGGAGTGAGGCTGCCTCGCTGTCTGTGTCCTCGTGCTCCCCGTCCACCTCCCTTTCCCCCTCTGCCTCTCTGCACCCGGCATCCAGGTGTGAGAGTCAGCCAAACTGTCCTGTCCACATCTGATGCAGAGGGAAGAAGCTTGCATGAAGATCTTAAAAGATCTCCCAATTCTAGCCAGGATCCCAGTTACCTCCCATCTCCTATCCCTCTCCTGTCACTGTGGATCAAAAGGGGGCCAGAGAAACACTCTCTTCTAATCCAGGCGGCTTCATCCTGTGATGTTCTGAGCTTCATAAGTTTGAAGATGCGGTCATGGGGTTCACCTGGGAGATTATAGGAGTGGGCGAGTTAATGAGACAGGGCCATGGAGAGAACCAGAAGGAGGCCTTCTCTCCCTCTGGCATTCTGATGTTGTGCCTTTCTGAGCACTGTGTCTCTTCCTTTACTCCCTTAATTAATTAATTAAAAATATTTTATTTATTTATTTGACAGAGAGAGAAAGAGAGAGAGGGAGCACACAAGGAGGGGGAGTGGCAGGCAGAGGGAGAAGAAAGAAGCAGACTCCCCACCAAGCAGGGAGCCCAATATGGGGGGCTTGATTCCAGGACCCTGGGATCATGACCTGAGCTGAAGGCAGAGGCTTAACCCACTGAGCCACCCAGGCGCCCCATATTCCTTTATTTAATTTATTTGCTTGTGGGTCTGCACAAAGCCCACCTTGGAGACGATGCTTATCGTACACTTGACTCTCCCTGAAACTTTATGCCAAATCTGGGCAGGTTCTTTCTCATTGGGGCTGTGGCTCCTCCTCAAGGAGGGGAATGGACTGAGCCACCCTCAATCCTAGTGGGAGCCTTACTGGGCTCCAGGCTGTGCCCCGCTTTCTGTGGAGCGACCCCTTAGGTCTCCGAGGACTTGCCTGGGGAGCTGAATAGGGAGAGGAGATGACGGGCTGTGACCTGTGTACTCTTGGACTTGGCAAATTGATGTGGAAACACCAGAATTCCTTTTCTCTTTCTGAACAGATTTTCAAAATACGTGTAGCCAGATTATTTTCAGATCTCAAACAGAAAAACCTCATTAATCATTAATTTGGACCCCTACAGTTACACAGAATTTGTGACAATTTGTTTATCTTTGAAGGAGCTGCTAAGAAAGAGTTTAGTGAGGAAATTACTGGGGATGAGGAGGAGAGTATTTAACCTTTCACGAAGACAGGAGCTCTATTTAGCTTCCTTCTGGGTACAGATGGGGGTGTGTGTGACAAGCATGTCACTCCTGTCTGTCTTTGAGTGGAGTGAGTCCTTCCTCGTCGGCAAGCTCGGGGCCAATGGACTGGATCCTCAACCATTTCAAGCCTGGGGACCCCTTTCCAGTGTCAAAATATTTTCTGTGCCATCCCGCCCCAGTTATTAGAAGTTGTATCTTTTAGTGTGGCAGATTGGGAAGAAATGCTACTCTGAATTCAGTAAAGCTTTTAAGCAAATTCTGATAGCATCTGTGGACACATGAAAAATAGAGCTATCTTTCTGAGTCAGGGTGTTCTTTCATTCTATAGCTGATTTTTGACCACATACGGATTCCAGCTCTCCTGGGCTAGTTCTCCCCTCTACCCTTAGGACACCCCCCCCACCCCCGCCCAGCCTCTGCAGGTGGGAACCCTTGGGCAGTTCTCTAAGTCTATAGGACCACGGAGCCCTGGAGTGCTAGGGCAGGAAGGAGCCTGGGGGTTATATTTCCTCAAAGCCCCCCAGCAGGCCTTCGTCCCTCGGTGGGAGTGACGTGTGCATCAAGCGGGGTGTCAGCAGCGGATATCCCATAGCAGCAGGAGCAGCAAGGTCTGCAGGCCTTTTGGGTAGCCTGGAAGGGTTTTCCCAGCTCAGCTCCCCGCCTCCCCTCTTTCTTCCCTTTCTTTGTTGCAGGAAGGAGTCGGGATGGGGTGGGGAGAGTGGATATGCAAAGCACATGGGAGTGGAGGGGGAAGGGGCCCAGGGGAAGACCCTGCATTTAAAGGTCAGGAGTGGGGCGCCTGGGTGGCTCTTGTCATTAAGCGTCTGCCTTCGGCTCAGGTCATGATCTCAGGGTCCTGGGATCGAGCCCTACACGGGGCTCCCTGCTCCACGGGAAGCCTGCTTCTCCCTCTCCCACTCCCCCTGCTTGTGTTCTCTCTCTCACTATGTCTCTGGCAAATAAATAAAATCTTTAAAAAAAAAAAAAAAGTTCAGGAGTTATTGGTCTCAGCCTGGGCTTGGGGGCCTGGGGACACCCTGATCTTACAGTCAAATGTCGCGCACGTGGGCATTTTTCTGGAGAGAAGTTCTTGAACTTGTGTGAAGTTGGCTCAAAGTGGCCCATGAGCCAACAAACTTTCAGAAGCCCTGGCCTGGAATATCAACTTTTTCCTGACTCAGGCTTCCCACTCCCCGGTTACTCAGAACTGGTGAAGTGTAGTCAGAGCCCACAAGTGTGAAATATCAAACACTCATTACATGACGTTGGGGCAAACTTAGTCTGTTTAGCAAGTCTGTTTTACCGCCTTGTGTGTGAAGTCTCAGTGGCGAGCAGATGCCTGGGAAAACGGTCTGATTCATGATGCTGCTTCCTTTGTCCCCCCCCACAGGGCCCGGGATGGCACTCTCCGTGACAGAGTTCATTGTCTTCTCCCTCCTGCAAACCGCCCTGTCCCTGAACCCCGAGGACCCCAACGTGTGCAGCCACTGGGAGAGGTAAGATACGAGTCTCAGACGGCCGAGCGTTCCCTCAGGGCCTCTCCCTGGGGCTTGGTACCCTTGGGACAAAAGCAGTCGGGAGGTAAGAAACTGCCCGCCGCGGGCCTGCAGTCCAGCTGGGGAAACAGCGCAGGCGCTGGAAGAGGACCAAGCAACGGCGATTCTGTCTACACTCAGGGCCGTGGGAGCTCTAGGCGGAGGAGCGTGACTTAAGTGATGCGGTCTGATAGTTCACAAGGAACTCTTGTCCCTCCCTGCATTTGCCTTTGTAAAATGGCCATTTTACAGACAAGGAAGTAGAGGCACAGAGGGGCTCAGTGCCCGCCCACAGCTAGGCGGGGGGGGTGGGGGGGTCAGTGAGTGACTGTGGTCCAGATGTGCTTTTCTCCAAGACGGTGACGTCTTGCCCGGTCCCCCAGGTTTGGCGTCAGTGCGGTGGCTCACCTGTGCGGGCGGCGGGCCGTCAGCCCCATGGAGGACCGGTGAGGGGACTCTGCGGCTCCTGGCCAGGGTGGGTGGGAGGGCTACGGGGGGAAATGCAGCCCAGGGCCTCGGCAGAAGGGCTGGCTGCATTCAGGCTGCAGCGCTAGTCTGTGGGGAATGGGCCAGGGCCCTGCAGACAGCTTGACTTTGAGTCCAAGGTTAAAGTATTGATTTTGGTGAGCAGAGAGATAGTGACCAGAGACCCAATCAGGAAAAACCGAATTAAACCCTGGAATTGATTGGCTGTGCTGACCAGGACGACTCTGCCACTTAGATGTTAATAAATCAAATGAATAAAATTAAGATGAGGGCCCAGTGGGGGAGGCAGATGGGAGAGGACAGGCAAGTGGGGCTGTCCGTGCTCCATGCTTGCGAGGGGTAGTGTCCCAACCCTAGGGCAGGGCAAGGCGAGGCACCCCATCTGGGCAGCTTCAGGCCCTGCAGGGATGGGCTGCGGAAGCAGAGGGACTGTGCCCCCACTGGCATGATCATGAGGGACTGGGTCCTCTACAGGAGTCCCTCCAGAGTCGGGGCGGGAGCAGAAGGCAGTGCTGCACTGTGTCCCTTTTAGGTCAAGTGGGAGGAACACGAGATCTGACATGAGAAGACGTTGGTTTGGTTCATTCCAGTCTGGATCTCGCCACCTGCTCGCTGTAATGATTTGGGGGAAGCGTCTGAACCACTTTGAGTTTGCTTCCACCTCTGTGGAGTGGGAAGAATAATTATCCTGGTCTCCCAGCCTCGCCGGAGGATCAGGGTGCCAGTGTCATGAAAGGGCTTTCGGGACTGTAAAGGTCAATTATGGTCTTTTCTTGTTGATACCTCTGGCTTTGCGGGAACAGCTCCTCACAAATTTAGTGCACATCAGGCTCACTGGAGGTGTGGATGACAAATAGTTTTCTGGGTCCCAAATCCTCTTAATTTTCTAGACCTCCCCGACATCAGTGAATTTGGAATATGAAAATACTCTGAACGGAGCCTGCAGTGAGCTGGCTGTCCGCCGAGGTGATCCTTTAATGGGAGGACGGGGACTGACCCTAGAACTAAAGTGAGGTCTGGGGGCCCCTGCGGCTTCTCCAGCCCCTAGAGAGGAGGCCTTGTGGGCAACACCCCATGAGACCGAGTGCCTTCTTGGCTTGCCTGCCTGAGCTCCGCTGCCAATGACACGTGGACAGATGTAGTCTGTGTCATTCCAGAAACACGCCCCGGCCCCCAGTGACCACTTAGGGAGAATTTCTCAGCTAGATTAGTGCTTCGGGTGGGGTCCTTGTTAATTATGTCCCTCCACCATAAAACCCAGTGGAAGACCTCCCCCGTCTAATGAAACCCAGCTCTACAAGATTAATCTGGTCCCTCATTAGCATGTTGGCAAGTAAGCGTGTTAAACTGCCCAGCCGTGAAACCAGGGGCACAAACATCGCCCTAGAGACTTGGAGTTGATTCAAGGTCTCACTGCCAGACTTGCTCAGCCCAGGACACCCCTACAGAGCAGGGACTGTCCCCCGTGACACTCGGCTCACCCCACTGTTGGGCTGGTGCCTTTTCTCAGAGGACTCACTGTCTCTGTCAGGACTGGAAGGGGTGCCTGAGCACCGCCCATCCCCCGAGTGTTTAACAAAGGCAAGGTGTCCGTTCTGTGTGTGGGTTCTGCTCCTCCTGTCTCCCCCTCCACGGTCAGGGAGGACATGTCCCCAGTGCCTAGTACAGGAGATGAAGCCCTGTGGTCAATAATAATGGTGGGGGGCACCTGTTAGACACTGGGCAGCCATTAGAAGTCTTATGTGTATTATCTTGTGTTGAACACTTTCCATGTCTTATCTTGCTTTATCTGCCCACCGCCCTGTGGGATGGACACTCCTATCATCTTGCTGAATCCTCACAATGACTGTGTGAAGTCCCTGGCAATTTTTGTCATGGATTTACAGGTGAAGAAAGGGAGGCTTCTGTGAGTTAAGTAACATGTCTAAGGACACGCTGTGAACAGGTGGCAGGGTTCAGCTGTGACCGAGAACAATGCACTCTGAGCCATTCATTCTCCTGCCCTAAGTGAGGTTTTCAGTAGCCGCGTGGAAGCATGGGCTCGCGAAATCTGGGAGTGGGAAGGGGCCTGTAGGAAGCCCAGGGTGGCTGTTGAGCTGCCTCAGTGTCCCCAAGCCTAGAGGTGAAACCAGGTTTGGCCCATGTCTGCGCAGACGTGTGCCTCTGACTCATACATCTCCGTTGCGCCGACTGTTGGGGCTTAGCAGGGTCCCCCTCCTTCCATCCTTGGTGCTTCTAGGAGCCAGAATTTTCCAGCTCCCTAAGTCCTGTACCTTGCTGACTGCCCCTGGGCCCTCTTTCTGGATTTCAGATATCTGACCTTTCAGGCATCAGGGAGCCTGTTGGGGACCCACTCGGGGAGCTGGCCTGCCCAGCCCCCCTTGCAAGCAAACCAACAGTTTCCTCAGGCAAAGCAGACGGGTTTTTATAGCCTGGATCTGGCCATCTGGCCCAGGTCAGCGAGCCGTCTGGGGGGAAGCAATGAGAAATACCAACCTACATAAAGATGAGTTCCTGATGTCTCAGCTGGGGCCCCTTCCCAGCCTGCACAGCAAGTGGGAATCTTCCCTTCAGCAGCCTGGCTCGACCACCTTTTCATACAACTCCTGCTGGGGGCAGGCAAGTAGAAAGGCTTACGGGTTAAGGCTGAGCTCTTCCTTCTCGAGACTTCTACCCACGGTTCGGGTTTACAGCTAACGGGCAGCATAACAAGATAGCACTTCAATTAGGAGGTCTGGGGCGTGTTCTTGATGCTCCCGCAGCTATCGTGGAGACAGAAGAGACCAGAGGTAACTGGGTGACCTTGGGGAAGTCACTTATTTTTTCTCTTCTTCATTGTCCTTGTCTGTAAAATGAAGAGAGTAGTGCCACCGGCCTTATAGGATTGTGAGAATTCAAATGGATTAAAACACTTAACACAAGGCACTCAATCACTATTAGCTGTTAACTGGTACCTTAGTTTCTTCATCTGTAAAATGGGACCACTTACTTCATAAAATTGCTACAAGGATTAGCTTCCACATATATGCTTTGAAACCCATAAAAATCTGAACAAAGTATTTAAAAGCTTGTCGGCTCTGCCTTCCAGAGCCACATAGAATAAACCTAAACCCTCCTTTATTCTTTCTCTGATACATGAACAAGTGAACTAGAATTTCAGAAAGTGAGCTGGGCCAAAGGGCAGTAAGGGATATGTCTTGGAGGATAGTGGGGGTGGGGGCAGGTTAGAGCCCCCGGTTCCCTGGCTGTGGGCCTGGCTTCCCTGGGGAAGGAGCCACCATCTTAAATACCAGCTCAGCCTCTCTAGCGCTGATCACAGCTTCCCTCTCCTGTCTGGTTCTCAGCTATGCCGTGACCGTCCAGGAATCATACGCACACCCCTTCGACCAGATCTACTACACGAGATGCACAGACATCCTCAACTGGTTCAAGTGCACCAGGCACCGGTGAGTACCTCTCTCGGGCGATGGGGCAGGGAGAATGTGCTGGGCCCTCAGGGCTCACCTTCATGCCAGTTAGTAATGGAGATCTGAGATGCTCTGCTGAGGGCTTCCTTCTGGCCAGAGAAGCTCATGGGCAGGGCGGGCCAGAAGCGCTAGGGAATGACTGCCCTTGGGGTGTCCCTCAGCCAACGAGACTCATGGGGAGTTGGTGGGTAAATCCCCCAGCTCCCTCACCCTGAGGGTAGAGGGGAGAACTCTGAGGAACATTCTACACATACCCCAGCGTGCTGTGAATGGGCTGCCTTTTCTTCCCCGTCTCTTCCCCCCTCTCCTCCCAGGGCTTCCTTAGATTGTCTCCCCAGTAAACAGCTTGTCCTGGAATCTCTGCCTCAGGGTCAGCTGGGGGAACTGCAACCTCAGACAGATCCCTCAGAGCAGGGGCAGTCCATGCCAGGGCAGCTGGCTGGGGAAACTGAGCGCAGGAGAGAATCGGGCGCCCTCTTGGCTCCTTGTCCAGCATGCCCATGGGAAGTGCTCAATCTGAATGACAGCCTGTGGGTCTCCAGCTCCCTTGTCTGCAGCCCTCCTGAAGATCTTGCCATTCTGTCATGTCGCTGGGGCAGAGAGGAGAGGGAGGAAGAGAGAACACGTGTTATTGGACAATCCTGGGCAAGTTGTTTCATTTGGGGATTCCCAGTGTGCTCATCAAACGTATAGTGATCCCACCCTACTTACTCTCACAGGGTCCAGATAAGGTCAGGGATGCTTTGAAAAGTGCAGGGGAAGATGGGGAAAAGCGAGCTATTAGATCCGGGCAAGGTGGCACTATTATTTGGGGGGTGAGAGGCAGCAAATGAAGTGTCCGTGAGCCTATGATGGGGAGGCCAGCCACCTGTTAGGCCTCTTGCCTAGTTGCCAAACACTCGTGTTGGTTCCGGATTTCTTTGGCTTCCTACTTGTGGGCCTTGTCCCTCTTTGTGGTTTATGCCCAAATCACGGTGGGTAGCAAGGTGAATGGGGAAACTTGCTTTATGCTGAAGCAAAGGCCTGGTTTTCTTTGGGGTTTTGTTTGTAACGTTGCTGTGAGCGTACACATAATAGCTGCTTTAACATCCTTCTTTGCTGATTCCAACATTTGGCCCACTTCACGGTGGTCTTCATTCATTGTCTTTTCCTTTATGTAGGCGGTGTTTTCCAGTTGTTCCTTGTGTCTGGTAATTTTGGATTGTATTCTGGGCACTGTTCATGGCAGAGATTTTAGAGAATGAAATCTGTTATGTCCCTCCCAGGAGTATGGATTTGTTGTTGTTGTTTGTTTGGCCAGCCAGTTAATCTGGCTGCATTCAATTTCCAGACGATAAAAGTTTCACAGGTTTTGTCTAAGCGGGACTGCGTGGGACCTGCCCTCCACACACACCTTTCAGGGGCCAGGAGTTTGGGCAGAGATTTTACAACAAATATGGTGCTGTCTCTTTGTGGCTTTTCTCTTTTCTGGGGTTTTTGCTTTTCACTCTCAAGTTCCTGGATCAACCCTGGGGTTGTCTTGTGGTCTTCAAGTCAGTAAGGCTCTGTGTTTTCTATCTGAAGTGTAGCCACATGGAGTATGGTTGACTCGGGCCTGCCCTTGGGCTAACTTGGGCCCGTGTCATTTCCTCCTTTCAGGTGTCTCATTTCCTCTAGTACCCACCTTTGTTCTCTCTCTGGCGCCTTATGGTAGTTCCTCCCCGACCCTCCCCCAGACTGTACAGTTTGTTTGTAGGAACTTCGGTCCAATAGAGCTACTTGGCCATGGCTGCATCCCCTTCCCATAGCCGTTGACTGTGAAATGAAGAGGTGGGACCAAATGCCCCCTTCCAGCTTCCTCAGCTGTGCCAAGTGGGCTGCCCGTGGCCCCCAGTCAAAGGTGGAGGCAGAAATTGAGGTCCTGCTCCCTCCATGAGCTCGTCAGGCCCTGTGCCAGAGCAAAGTTTGCTCTGAGGTGTGGCTTTGCTGGGTACTCAGAGGCCGGGGCTGCCATCCATCAGCGCTGGGGGGGATGGTGAGTGAGTGGCTGCTTATTAAAATAGGCTGTATTCCTGGAACATGAATTATTTTGCTAAATTATTGAGTTGCCTTGCAGCTTTCCTGCTAACCTGGGGTGTGCGTGCTGATAGAGACACCATCAGTCTGCTTCAGCAGAGAATGCTTTGTTTAAATGCAGCACCCCTTCCCTGACAGTCTGGCCCCTGGCCCCTTCCCTCTACTGCTCCCCTCCCCAACAATGGGAGTGAGCAAAGGGTGAGAAAACTAGAAGCAGCAGGAGACATCTCTCTCCTGGGAGGCTGGCATGGTGCTGAGACCAGCTCTCCATTGGAAGGGCTGGGGGATATGCCTGTGTGGTGGGACGACTGGGTTGGGTGAACTCTCAGCCAACCCTCTTTCTTTATCTGAGAGGCCCATGCCATCCCAACCCCCTCAATTGCCGGGAGCTGCTTTCCTGTGCCGGGGAGGTAGCTTCAGTTTGAGGCCGGCTTACATTTCATTATGGGTTTTTGACAAAGTAGAATGACCTTAGTTTACGACATTCCCAAATATCACAGATTTCCCCAGGGCCCTGCACTGTCATTTGTCATAAAGCGTGTGCTTTAAGGACTGGGAGGGGTAGCCGAGCCAGTGCTATGGGGCTCCCTTCCCAAGTTGGCCTGACCCTCCATTGGAAAGCAGGCTATATGCATCTCCCATATCTGGCCTCCGCTGCTCTGCCCCCTGGAGGGGGCCCAAAGGGCAGGCTCCCCTGGGATGTGGATGGGGAGGTGAAGGAACTCTGGCTTCAAGGCCCAATGACTTAGGTTGAATCCTCATCACACATCATGACCTTGGGAAGTTACTCCCTCTCTCTGTCCCTTAATGGTCACATCAGTCTCTTCCATTTTGACCCTAGGTGTGAGGAAGGGGCTTTGCCTACCAATACCCCATTTTTACTTCCTCCTAAGGACTCGGTCCTTCCACCAGCCATTTATCTGGTCTTTCTCCCTCACCATGGCCATCCTGTATAACCAGCCGGCCACCCTGTGGGGACTGGCAGGACTGGCACAGGGCCCTAGTTTAAGCCTAGTGGCTTTGAAATGAGAGTGACTTGGGTTTGAATCTTGACTCTGAAATGGATTCATTGTGTGACCTTGAGTGAGTCATTAACTTCTCTCAATATCAGTTTTCTCATCCATAAAACCAAAGGAGGGGTGCATAAAATAAGAATAAAAACTCTAACAAGGAAATAAAAGAAAGGTGACATAGTCATACCACGTGCCTCAGATAGAGAATGCAATGAGATTTTGCCTATAAATCTCTCTGGCACAGGAGGAAGTATCAAGGCCTCTGTCAGCAGAAGGGCCACACCCCAGGGCTCTGACTCCCAAGCCAGAGCTGCTTGGGGCCTTAGCTTCTCCCTGCTGCAGAACCAGGGCCCGGGTCTGAGCCTTCCTGATGTTGGCATGCAAAGCTCTTGCCCGGGACACATTATTTGTGGCGTGAGGGAGGTTAATCCACTCTCTGGGACTGAGTTGGACTCAGAGGGCCCTTTGCTGACTCTTCTTCCATTCTCCAGGTGGGGGGAATCTGTTCTCTGGAGCCTTTCAGCTGCCTCCTCCTTTGGGCAGTGGCCCTGGCAGAGATGCTCTCAGGGCCCCAGTCCAGTCTGGGTCCCTGTCCCAGGAGCTCCCTAGGGTCTGGAGGCCTTCAGGAGAAGCCCCTGGTTACCTTGCACTATCACCCCAGAAGTGATCTTCCAAAACCCTTCTCCATATCCTGCTGAAGAGACTGGGGGGAAGTCGGCAGGTGTAGCGAACGGTGTGTGAGTCCTATGTTCTGCATCAAAGTGGCCCAGATGCAGCCATCGATTTTTCTTTATTGTGTTCCTTCATATTTGAAGCCGCCATGCATTTTAAAGTAATTATTGAATGGCATCCCCAATATAGCTTAACACAAATATCATTCTAACGCGAGGGATTGATTTTCAATACTTTCAAGTGGCTTTCTCCCTTGTGCCTCAGGATCAGCTATAAGACGGCGTATCGGCGCGGCCTCCGGACCATGTACCGACGGAGGTCCCAGTGCTGTCCCGGCTACTATGAGAACGGAGACTTCTGCATACGTACGTAGGAGCCATCTCCCTGGGGATGGAGGGGGAGGGGAGGGAACCCATAGGAAGGGAGGTAGGGCTGTCATCCAGGTCCTGGGGAGCTGGCCTCAGCTGACCTGGGGGCTCCAGAAGTCCCTGTCTGCTACCGGCTCTGAGGGGATCAATGGGTCTGGTACAAATATGTGAACGCAGATTTGGCCCTCCGGTCAATCTCCTAAGAGGATCGGATGGACGCCAGTCAGTTCTAGGCTTTGCTGGGGTCAGGAGAGAAGTGGACACTTTTGAAGTGTGGGGAAGAAGGGCTGAATGCCTGGTGCATATCTGAAGGGCTTCAGAAGGCTTTGCTGGACGAAAGTAGACATGGATGGATCAGTGGGTGGAGAGAGATGGATGCGTGGAGGGAGGGATGGAGAGTGGAAGGGAGGAAGGAAGACAGGCTGGCTCACTGGGTGGCAAGAGTAAGAGAGATCACAAGGGGCCGGTTCTAGGAAGTAGGAGCATTTCTAAAAAGGATCAGGAGACTTGAGGACAAGGTAGGTGCGAGAGCTGAGTTTCTGGCACCTGTAGACCCTCTGGGTGGGAGGGCAGCTCTGTGCACTGGGAGATACCCAGGAGTCTGCAGGTCTGGGGTCTGGTCACAGCTTCCCAGGGACATGCCTTTGGGCAAGTCACTTAACCTCTCAGTGGGGACGATTTAGCGTTAGGGTCTGTTAGAGTCCAGTGGACTCTTTCCCACCACCTCTGACAGGTGCATTGGGGCCAGTATGGGGCTCTCCAGGTGGCAGTGGAGTTTTGCCTCAACTGTGGAGACTGTCAGAGAAACGGGGAGCCCCCCCATTAATGACAGAGGGGAATCCACCCCCAAAGCTTCTGCCTCTTCATTTGGAGGCAGATTTGGAGAGTGAGTCTCCTTGTTAGCATTCTCCTGGCCCTTTGGGTGGGTAGAATGAGCCAGCACCAGAAAGCTGGTATGGGCAGGGTGGGCGTGTTAGTGTTGGGAATGAAATGACAATTTTCCCCTCTTGATCTTACATATCCCCTCTTGCTGGAGAGGCTCTATTCTAATTGCATTACAGGAGTGAATGAAAAATGCTCCCACAGATGGGTTCTGTAGTGATGGCTTTGCAGGAAACATACAAAGATACTCAAAGTCATCCACAAAAGGCTGTGTCTCAGGAACAGGGCAGAGGACTAGGCTGGGACAAGGCATTTGCCAGTGGGGCTCCTATGGGGACCTGAGTGGAGAAATGAGATGATGATCGAGGTTTTCCTGCTGCTGCTCTGTGTGCCCAGAGGAAAGGGAGAGCCAGGCGTGGGATGTGACACAGGACTCCTAGAGGCTGAGCAGAATGGATGTGAGTGGCCCTTCAGGTCTCAGGGGAAAAGGATGGACTCAGGGAAATGCTAAAGGGAATTCAGTTGTCAGCACGGGGTTCCAGAAATGGAGCAGCACATTCCTTTTCTAATTTCCATTAGCAGTTGTTGGTAAAGCTCTTGGAAAATGAAGAGCAGGACAGAAGCACTAAGTGTCCTGATTGCACAGACCCAGTCTTGCTGACTAGGAAGGGCGGCTTATAACCTCCCACTTACTCCTTATGTAATAGCCGGGCACTGCCTGCAGGGCTGGTGGCCTTAGGCCAGCCCACCTCCAGGAAGCCAGCTGGAAAAGCCAATTTTAGGACTGAAGGCTCTTCCTGAAGGGGGACAGAAGTGCCAGCAGCGAGATGGGTCACTGTGGCACATGGGGTGCCAGTAGTGATGACCCAGAGGGGCAAGTGTCCTCCAGCTCTGGGTTTGAGTCTCAGCTCCGTCCCTAAGAACATCTTCCTCTTTACGCTCATCATCCTGGTCATCAGAGCACAGCCCTGCGCCAGGCACCATCCTGATCACTTTATGTACATGACTGCATCGGTTCCTCGCAACAGCCCTCTGAAGTGGGTACCCTGCTCTCTCCCATTTTACAGATGGAGAAACTGAGTCATAGAGTGATTAAGTGACTTGACCAGGATCATACACCTAGAAAGTGGTAGAACTGGGATTTGAACGTAGGCTGTCTGGCTCTGGAGTCTGCTCTGACCCATTTGGGTGGGCTGCTTCTCTCTCTCCGTGAGCTTAGGCAAGAGGCCATCTCTTGATATCTCAGTTTCCATTCATCTAAAATGGGGGTAGTAACAGCTGTATCACCAGGCACAGGGTCGGGACTTAATAAAGGCCAGCTCCCTACTCCATGACTTTGGGTCTTACCATTTCTTCACTCTTGGCTTTTGTTTTAATTTCTCGCACCTCCGTGGACCCTCTCCCTGTGAAAATGCGCATGACACGTATAAACGTACGTGCACACACAGCTCTGTGCACACAGTTTCAGTGGGCTAATGGAGCCCTAAATCCCTTACAGAGTCTTTGGACCCACAGTAAGTCATTTCCTCCATATGTTCACATTTATCCATTATTTAATTTATACTGTTGCTTGTTGGCTTGTTTTCTACGTGAATGCTGGGGACATGGATGCACACAAGAGACGGTTGTTACTCAAGGAGCTTGCAGCCTAGTGGAAAGAGATGGTCTGGTACACAGATATCTGGTGCCAGAGTTACAGGTGCTTCAGCGGGCATCTTGATGAAGTAGGGCCAAATAGAATGGAGAGATCGTCTTCTTTAGTCATGCCCTCTTACCCAGTGTTACTGAGGAATCTGGGTGGCTCAGTCAGTTAAGCATCTGCCTTCAGCTCAGGTCATGATCCCAGCGTCCTGGTTCTGAGCCTTGCATAGGGCTCCCTGCTCAATGGGGTATCTGCTTCTCCCTCTCCTTCTGCCCCTCCCCCTACTTGTGTCCTCTCTCAAATAAATAAATAAATAAATAAACAGAATCTTTAAAAAAATGAGGAATCAGCTCTAGACAGAAAACTGAAGGGGGAACCCTCGCAGGGTGTTTAACCTGTATTTATTAGACGCCCACGGGGGCCCACACATAGCACTATGCTTGGGATAGAGGAGAAGTGTTAGAAATAGCTCCTGCCTTCGTGGAACTTCCAGTTTTGTTGGGACGGCCAGGCAACTTGCAGAAGAACCATGGATGACAGCCGGAGGAGAGTGTGTGAAAGAACACAGATGGGACATGCCAGGCCAGGGAGAGCACTGTGACCTGCTCTCCCCTCAGGAGGCTTCGGGGGGCTTCGGGCTGGATGGAATGGTGTCTTTGGACATGGACGGGACAGGGAACCCCATCAGCAAAGATGGGGAGGTGGCTGGCCTGGCTGCGGGAGGCAGATCTGGGCTGGGAGGCTGACTGAGTGAGGCACTTACTCATTTCCCCGGGGCCGCCGTTTTAAGCAGCGCAACCTGGCTGGCTCAGTCCACAGGAGTGTGCTGGCTCACCCCACTGGAGGCCAGAAGTCCAAATCAGGGTGTTTGCGTGGTTGGTTCCTTCTGCTCCAGGCCCCTCCCCTCGCTTCTGGTAGCTCCATGGCTCGTGGCGCCGGCACTCCATTCTTTACACGGCCTTCTCCCCGTATGTGTGTCTGTCTCCAGGTTTCCCCTTTATGGAGGGACACCTGTCAGGCTGGATTAAAACCCTAACAACCTCATTTGAACGTGATTACCTCTATAAGACCCATCTCCAAATAAGGTCACATTCTGAAGAATGGGGGTTAGGACTTGAACATAGGAGGACACAGTTGAGCCCATGTATAGGTGAGGGTCGGTCATTGCTGGCGTTCTCTTGTTCCTGCTTATTGTAATGGGAGGAAAGGAAGGGAACCAGCCAGGCTTTATCAGTTGCCCAGGAGCGAATGGAGAACCTAGCATCAGGGAGCTTGCATGAGGTATGGTGCCCCATGTGCTGGGTGCCAAATGAGAAGCTTGCAAACCTAGAAGCACCCAGGAATCAATGCCCTGCGGCCCCTCCCCCTCCACTTCTTTTCCACCCCTTGGGTGAAGAACCTGGTGAGAACCCATATGATGCCAAGAGTCCTTAGGACTGTGCACAGGGATAATTGGGCAGGGCGGGGTGGGGAGAAGGGACATCATCCTCCCTCCAAAATGACCTTCCTGGAGCCCATTCCTTGGCAGAAACTAGAGGGACACTGTGTCAGAGTAAAAACCTTGGCTGACTCTGCCATCAACTCACTGTGCAATCTTGGGAAAGTCCCTTTGCCTCCCTGGACCCACTGTGGCATAGGACAGATAATCCCCGTGCACGGAAGGAGAAAGATAAAACAATGAGTGAGCGTATCCTGCATAGACCTTGATACAGATGCAAACTCTTTGTACCATTTCCCCTGCCCCAAAACTGTCATCCTTATCCCAGAGCCCTTGGCAGCCCTTCTAGAACCTTCTGGGTCAGAGCTGCCCACCTGCTCTGTTAGCTACAGATACAGCTGAATCCTAGCTCCTCTTCATCACCCAGGCACCCAATATTTCCTGAGGGTCACCAGGCACAAGCACAGTTCTCTTTCTTTCTCCTTTCTTGAGAGAGAAGGCAGTGGGCATTTTTGCCTCACAGGTGGAGCTGATTTTTTCACTTAGGGAGTGGGGTTAGAGCTATTTCGAGAAAATGCTCTTTGATTCTTAGGTGGTATCCGACTGGACGGGCTTGGTTATGACACTGTTAACGATTAACACCCAAATCCCCGTGGCTTAAAATGATAGATGCTTTTATTCCTTGTTCATTTGACGTGCCGTCCTCTGCCAGGACCCAGGCTGTTGGAGCAGGGACTCTGCAGTGTTGTTGGCTGCTGAGCAGAGAGAAGAGGGCTTTGCTTAATGCCACACAGATGCCTCGGTAATCACAATTCACAATTCACTCCAGTGTATTATCAGCACCTGATTACCTCATATAAGAATCACCTGGAAGACGTGTTCTAACTTCCAACAGACTGCAGAGCCCCAGCATCGGTCTCAGACTCAGAAGACTTGGGGAGGGGACTGGAGAATGTGCGTTTTTAAAAAAAGATTTCATTTATTTATTTGAGAGAGAGAGAGATGGAGCACAAGCAGGAGGAAGCGGCAGAGGGAGAGAGAGAGAAGCAGGCTCCCCACTGAGCAGAGAGCCTGACATCGCAGAGGGAGAGAGAGAGAAGCAGGCTCCCCACTGAGCAGAGAGCCTGACATCGATCCCCGTCCGGGGACCCCAAGATCAGGACCTGAGCGGAAGGCAGATGCTTAACCGACTGAGCCGCCCAGGTGTCCTGGAAAATGTGCATTTCTAACTAGTTCCCAGACGAGGCTCATACTGCTGCGTTGGGAACTGCGCTTTGAAAACCACTGATCTACCTACCTGCTGCTGGAGAAGGTTACACAGCATGACACCTAACAGGTGCCCCCTGTTGGTATTCAGCCAGCAAGGAGGGGGAATCAATCTGTGCAATCCCCCATCTCCTTTTTCCTTTTGGTGGGGGAGGTAATGCCCCCGGACTTCCTGGAGGGGTTGTCTAGCCCTTTCAGTGCCTGCTTAGAAAGCTAGAGCCCTGCGTGTGGTTTTCATCCAAATCGAGACCTGGAGAGATGAGCCAGCAGCTTCAGGTATGCGGCTGTTGGCCCCCCGGCCTCACTGAGGCCTGGGGGTGGGGGAGGAGTTGCTCAGTTTCTGGGGAGGGGGACTGCGCAGGCCCAGTGGGGTCCATATGATTGGCCAGGGATGGCTAAGGGGGAGCCTCAGCGGTGCCTCGGATTGAACTCCAGCAAAGTCCTCACACTGTGTTTTGGGGGCTTAAGGTACTCTTGTCTTATGATAGCGGTTGTTTTATACAGTGGATGGTTATTTAAATGTAAATTTAGCTCTTGCTTCCTGACTTCCTTGCTCCTCACCTCTTGTGTTCAGTATTTCCTGGTAGGGGGCGGGGTTCACGAGCAATCCCCTCTTAGCTTCTCTCCTCTGAAATGCCGGATTTTATTTTTGTTGTTGTTGTTGTTTAGATTTTATCTCATAATCCTAAATTTAACTCTGCAACCCAGCTAGACTTGGAGGTGAAAAGGCTTTCATGAGACCCTCCCTCTTGAATGGTGCCTGTGGAATTGTAGGTTTTCAGTGATTTTTCCCTCAGGGCGTGAGGATGTTTCTCTGTTGTGTTCTGGAATTTGTCATCCCGTGTGTGCTGTCGTCTTCCTAGCATGGGTCTGGGTGTGGAGTCATCGTCATTCACACTGTTTGCTCCTCAGAAGTGTACATCTCGTTCAAGCAAAGGATTCATGTGCTTCATCAGTTATGGAAAATTCTCAGCCATGTCTCTTCTAATATCTCCTGTCCTTCTATTGAAGTCCAACATATTGGAGACTCGTGTCATTCCTTCTCTCTCCTAAGCTCTTATGTTTCATCTCTGTAGCTCTCCATGCTATATCTTGGAGATTTCTCTCAGATCCATTTTTTCAAATCCTTTCGCTCTGCTAATTAACCTGCCCGTTGAGGTCTTAATTTCAACAACGGCGTGTTTCATTCCTAGGAGGTCTGTTGGTCCTTCTTCAGATCCATGTGTTCACTGTTTTATTTTTTCTCCATAGTGTCTGTTCTTTCATTATGAATTCTACTCTTTCAGTGATTGCTTTAGTTATTTCAAACATATTTCTTTTATAGTCTCAGATGGTTTTAGCTTGAGCTATTCATTCTATATGTCAAGATAATTCTGTGTGGAGTCCATGAGTTTGACTCAAGCTCCTAGAGTATCAGTTCTGGGGGTGGACACTGCTTATTCTCCCCTGTGGTGGATCCCCCCCCCCATATCAGTTATAATTTCTTTTTCCCTTTTTTTTAAAATCGCTGTGAACTCTTGAGCTTTTTTCCCTCTTCCCCCACACCCTGGAGGGGTGCATGTGCCCCCTACATCAGTTCTGCGTTTTCTTATTAGGCACACTAATGGTTTTCAGTGGCTCACGACCCATTTTTGCATCTCTAACTTGGTTTGGGATTCCGCATTGAGACTGGAACTTTGGCAAAGGCTTGGAGTTTTTCGTGGTTTTGTTTTCTGGGTTTTTGTTGTTGTTGTTGTTGTTGTTGTTGTTGTTGTTTTGCCTTTTCCTTTAAAAAAATTGATGTGAAATTCACATAACGCAATAGTAATGGTTTTGAAGTATACGCTTCGTGGGGGTTAGTTCATTGACAGTGTTGTGCTCCTGTCACCTCTGTCTAGTCCTGAAAGGTTTTCATCATGCCTGCAGGAGACCCTGGACCCATGAAACGTTGACTCCCCATTCCCCCGTCCTGGTTTTTTGTTTCTTGTGGAAGACTTCTTACTCATGCAGAATCCTGTGTTTTTCACTCGGCTGGTGGGTGCATTTTCAAGTTTCCCCTGCACAGAGCTGGCAGGTCCCAAGGCCACATCTGCCCCTGTGTGTGGGTTAAATCCCAGGCTCCCAGCCGAGCTGGGGACAGCAGCTAGCTAGACCCCCTGTTCTCTGGGCTACCTTAGCTTGAGCATCTGCCCTTTTGTACCTGCTCTAACCCTGCCCCACCCCGCTTCCTACCCCGGCCACTTTCTCTTACACTTGGGCACTTACCTTTCTTTCTCTCATTTGAGCACAGTTAGATATCTCTATTTTTATTTATTTTATTTTTTATTTTTTAAAGATTTTTATTTATTTATTTGACAGACAGAGATCACACATAGGCAGAGAGGCAGTCTGGGCGGGGGTGGGGGGAGTAGAGAGCCTGATGTGGGGCTCAATCCCAGGACCCTGGGATCATGACCTGAGCTGAAGGCAGAGGCTTTAACCCACTGAGCCACCCAGGCGTCCCCTCTATTTTTATTTTTTATTTTTTTGTACTTTGGGAGCATTTTTGTAGCAGAAGGGGCTACTTTGGCCTTTCTCCATGTCCCTGGAATTCCATGCCCCTGTTTTCTAGTGAGCAGTGGGATGCAGGGGCTTCATGATCAGACCCAGTGACATTTAGTTCAGTGCTTCCCTGGACTGACCGCTGACTTCCAACAACACTAATAAAACAGTGTCCCGTCTGGAGGCTGACCCACCACTTTTCCATACAGTCTGTTACTTGCTCCTCACGGACTAGTGGAAGGTCACAAGGGCCTGGCACAGCAGGAAGAACAGACGCCAGGGGAACCTAAGCCCCTTTTCCGATGGAGTGCAGCCCAGGAACTGAGATCTGTGTGCCCTCCAGTCCTACCCTTCCCCTCCTGCAGAGGGTCTCCTGCTGGCCAGAAGAGGGAAGTGGGGGGTCAGATGAGGGGGTGGGTGAAGAGGTTTGTTTGGAGAGGAAGGGACAGAAGCCAAACTGGTTTGATTTAAAATGTTTGCTAAGGTAGCACACCAGGATCAAAGTAGGGAGTTGGGGATTGCTGTGTGTGTGTGTGTGTGTGTGTGTGTGTACACGTAGAGCTGTAGGTCTTGCCTGAAAGTCCGGCCTTTCCTCCTGTAAAATAATTCCCTACTGACCCCCTAAGAGGCTCCCCTGGGATTGCTGCCAGCTGCCAGTGCCAGAAACACTGCTGACGCTGCTCCCCCGAGTCACCAGCACCTGGTGCTGAGCCTTGCTGCCTGGACCAACCTTCATCCTTCCATCTGTCCATCCATCCCTCCATCCATCCACATTTATTAGCTCTCTAGGCCTTGAAGGCACGCTGAGTCCTGGGGATAGAGAGATGGATAAGAAGTGTATGGTCTAGTGGGAAATAGATATATTTTAAAAATTCCAACGTAGCATGATAAGCATCTTAAATAAGCAAGCATTTTAAATAAGTAGTCAAGGAAACGGAGGGTGTCACCAGGTGGGTGGAGGTGGCTGGGGAAGGCGGGGTGATATTGCTGTTCAGCTGCCCCAACATGTCCTCACCAAGTGGCCAAAGTCGGTGCAGCCACCTCGATCTCATGCCCAGTTTCACGGGTTTAGAACATTGGTTTAGGACGCCCAGAGTGGCTGAGCTCCACCTGATGATTCTCAGTGACCAAACTCCTAAGATACTGATGCTTAACCCTGCAGCAGATGACGTCATTTACAGTGAGCACACCCGACATGGGCTCTTGTCCACCTGTTAGCGCTTTTTGGCCCTCGTGAAGGTTCTTGAACAAGTAGATTTATGGTAACAGCACCAAAGCCCAGCAGCTTCTCTGGACAGCTGTCCTGTTAGTACCTTGTTTAGGTTCCTCTGATTTTGCTCTAGAGTACCACTTGTCTGAGAGCCATGTGGCCCCCTCAGTCAGTCTGTCCCACTGGTTGTGATGCTGCCTCGTCTGTCCATCTATCCCATTCCAAAGTGAGCTCGCGAAGCTGAGGGACCATGTCTCCTATGTGGGTTGTTGCCAGGCCCAGACATAGTGCTTGGAGCTCAGTGCTGAATAATTACTGAATGGGTGAGAAAGAAATTGTGTGAATAAAATAGACTCAGACCCCCAGCACTGAGAGACCTCTCTGGGAGAAGCAACCATAATAACTCTGTCTGGGGAATTATAGGGTGGTGGTGGTGGGGCATGGGTGAGGGAGGGGGATCAAAAAAGACTTTAAGATTTTAATTAGTAGAGAGAAAGCATGAGTACGAATTGTGGGGGGAGGGGCAGAGGGAGAGTGAGAAGCAGGCTCCCCATCAAGCAGGTAGCCCAATGTGGGGTGTGATCCTGGGACCCCATGATTGTGACCCGATCTGAAGGCAGACGCTTAACCATCTGAGCCACCCAGGGACCGGGTATGCCTCCGAAAAAGAATCCTTGAAGGAGGTTGGTTTTGAGCAGAGTGTCAACGATGAGTAGGAACTTAACAGGAGGGCAAGGAGATGGGCATTGATTAAGACAGACCCTGAGTTTTAAAGCTCGTTCTGTCCCCTGGGTGACTGTCCCCTGAGCATGGTATTTTGTCATCTGTAAGATAAGACAGGGCTGTATTAAGGACCTGCCCCTTTGGGCGTGAGTGGACGAAATGAGTTACCACGAAGAAAGCATTCTGGATGGAAGCTGGCATGCAGTGAGGGCTCAGTAAATGGTAGCTACTGCTGTTTGTGTCCTGTGTGCAAGGAGGGCACTTTGTGGCCAAGGAGCCAGCATGAGCGCAGGTGAGAGAAAGCAGCTGAGATCAGGGCAGCGTCAGCAGGCCTCTGTGGCCAGAGCATGGGAAGCATAGGAGTGGTGCTTGGAAGGGCCGGGTGTGGACGGATCTGGATCCTTAGCACTGCACAGACAATCTCATTGAAGGGGGAAAGCAGCCAGTGACATGCTGGGGGGTGTCAGGGAGCCATTGCTCTGGGACAGCAGCATGGAGGGATGGCTGAAGGGGTGAAAGACCCATCCGGAGGTCCCTGGGGACAGGGTGAGCCATGGATGGGGTGAACTGTGGATAGCCGTGCTCAGGCACCCTGGTCAAGAGAACATGGGAAATCTGGGGTCTGGCTGGCTGCATTTTGCTGGCCTAGCCCCAGAGTTTCCCCCACCTGCAGCGAGGGCCAGCAGGGTCCTGTGTGCTGACGCAGCGGTGGAAGGATCAAGGCACTGCTGCTTAATTACCTGCTGCAGCTGTAATGGAAACTCAGCTATCCAGACCGGGCAGCCTCCGAGGGGAAGCCTCGATTAGCAGCAGAGCCGCTGGACGTTTATCTAAAGTCCTCTTCCTGGGTGTCCAGGGCCCCAGTTTCTGTCTTCTGAATTCCATTAGTATCTATGGGATGCCAGCTCTGATTTCTGGCCCTTGTTGGGGTTGGCTGCTTCTCTGATGTTCTCACGGTGGCTGGCCCCAGCTGACTTCCATCCATCTCCTTCTTCCCTCCCTCCCTGCCTCCACCATGCTGGCCTCCTTGCTGTCCTGGGTGTGCCTCACCGCAGCACCCAGGAAACCCTGAGCACTATCCCCTCTGCGGGAGTGTTTTTCCCCCAGATAGCCCCGTGGCTCTCTCCCTTCTTTCACTCCATCCTCTTCTCAAAGGTTGTATTATCAGAGTCTTTCCTGACCACCCTCTCTGAAATAGCAGTCCCACCAACCATCTTTCTGTACCCCCCCATCCCGTTTTGTTAATTAGTGCTGTTGCTGCCTGAAACAGAGATGTAGACCTTGCGTATTTTTTGTCTCCCCAGTTAGATAATGTGCTCAGTAAGGAACAAAGGACGTTGATTTGTTCCTAGTTGAAATCTCTACTCTTATAGCAGTACCTGGCATATAGTAGGTGTTCAATAAATGAAGAATGAATGAATGAACACATGAACTCTAAGCTCCCATGGGCAGGAGCTCCCCTTTCGTAAACACACCACATGTTATGTGGGCTACGATGGCTCACAGTGTACCATGCAGAGTAGGGGCTCAGAAAATAGTGATCAGGTACCACCAGTGCATTCCCCTGCCCCCTCCCAGAGTTCTGATCCTTCCTGTGCCCCCCACTGCAGCATTCTGTACCTTGCTTCCCTGAGGTCTCATTGTGGTTTCTGATCCTTTCTGCCCCAGCCAGGCTCTTTTTTTTTTTTTTTTAAAGATTTTATTTATTTATTTGACAGTGAGAGATCACAAGTAGGCAGAGAGGCAGGCAGAGAGAGAGGAAGGGAAGGAAGCAGGCTCCCTGCCGAGCAGAGAGCCCGATGCGGTACTCGATCCCAGGACCCTGAGATCATGACCTGAGCCGAAGGCAGCGGCTTAACCCACTGAGCCACCCAGGCACCCCTCCAGCCAGGCTCTTGAATTCTGCATGCTGTCTCCCTCTGGGACTTTGTACCAGCTGCCCCTGCTCCCGGAACCCCTTGGTCCTGCTTTCTGTAGAAGCTCTTGGAGACTCAGTGCAGAGCTGAGTGGTCTCTGGGGGTCTCCACCACACATCTCCCTCTCCCCTCCCAGTCCTGATCTCAGCCCTGTTTACCCCCTAACTGCCCTTACTTATTCTCTCTCTCCCTGGACAGCCTGAAAGCCATGGCTGTGGGACCCCTGTGTCCCTAGCACCCAGCACAGGGCCCAGCAGGGACACATGCTTTCCATAGTGCCTTGTTCACTAGAAGAATGCCATGTGGGTTGGCTTTTCCTGAGGACCCTGAAAGGATATCCGAAGGAGTAGTCTCTGGGTGGGAACCTGAGATCCCAGAGTAGAGGGTGGCTTGCCCCAGTTAGGGTCCTTGTCCCCATTTCCCCCCTCCCCCTTGGGTCCACAGAGCCCCCAAATTCTGATGTCTGCACCCAGTGTCACCCATGTGTGCAAAGAGCCTGGGGACCCTGCTCTGAGGCTCTGCAGGGACTTAGCCCACTGTCTCAGATCCTAGGAGGCTAACTCTGTGGGTTGGAGGTGAGCTTCCAAGACACGAGGAAGCAAAATTCCCAGGCAATGCTTCCTGGTTTGTGAAGCTCCTCCTTCCCTCCAGGTCTTTGTAGCACAGAGGTTTCAAAAAGTGGCCCTTAATGGGATTTTGTGGATGACAGACAGGCCAGGCCCCAAGTCTCCCCTACTGTTTGCTCTTTGATTAAGGGAAGCTGAGTGGCTTCAGTGAAGGTGAAAATGACACATCAGAGTCTCCCATGGCTCTCAGTGTCCATTCAGTACTCTTGTCTTTGAAGAGCCTTGATCAGCTGCCCATCAAGTGGATGGGGTGGGGACCAGCTGGGCATGGGAACCAGCTCATACCATTCTCGGTGGGCATTGACCAAGACTCATGGAAGGCTCAAGAGCCCAAGCCCCTTGCCTTGTTGTAGGCACCCATCCCACTGCCCCTGCCTTGTCCATACCTGGGGATAAGAATGAAAATATTTAAAGACATGTTTGGCACTTCTACCGATAGGTTAGAATGGAATTAGGGCTGGGGTGCCTGGGTGGCTCAGTGGATTAAGTGTCTGCCTTCGGCTCAGGTCATGATCTCAGGGTCCTGAGATCGAGCCCCGCATGGGCTCTCTGCTCAGCAGGGAGCCTGCTTCCTCCTCTCTCTCTGCCTGCCTCTCTGCCTACTTGTGATCTCTGCCTGTCAAATTAAAAAAAAAAAAAAAAAAAAAAAAGAATGGAATTAGGGCTATAGAGGCCTGTTGGGGTGCTGGGGGTTAACAGTATAGGTGCCTGATTATGGGTAGGTGGGAGACTGGGGAAGGGGCAGGGGTGGCAGCACCAACTAGAGCAGAAGTATTTAGTTGTTTTAATATTTACTGCCCTTCTCCCCAGTCTAAGTCCTGGCCTGAATCTGAAGATGTGATAGGTCTGGACCACCCATGATATACGGATGCTTGAGTATCTGGCTGTGTGCGCACGTGTGGAGGCTACTCCCAGCCCACGAAAGTGGTGTCCCGGGGTGCCTGGCTGGGACTCCTGATCTTGACTCTTGATCTTGAGGTCGTAAGTTTGAGCCCCACATTGGGTACAGAGATGACTTAAAAATCTTTTAAAAAAAGAAAAAAAAGGGAGTGTCTGTGTGGCATGTCGTGCCAGACAGTGTACAGGTCAAGAACACAGATCCTAGAAGGGGAGTGAATTACTTAGCATCTCTGTGCCTCAGTTTACTCAATTGTAACGTGGCGTAGCAATGTTACCTTTCTTCACAGGGTTGCTGTGAGCATTAAATAAGTGAATACATGGTAGGAGTTGTGACAGTGTTGGCTTTGACTCTTACATACGCACTGGTGTATTTGTGAGTACTGGGTTTTTCATGTGTGACGGGCTCCCCACCCCACGCGTCAGGTGTGCACACGTGTGTTCTCAGCATACAGACTTGCTGTGTGTGTATGTGGCAAGTCTGCCAACAAAAAGGGCCCTGTAGCCCGCTTGCCGGGCATAGAGCCGCAAGCTCCTGTGTTTAGGGAGTGTGTGTGTCCACGTCTCCCCCAGTCCTTCTGAGAGTCACCTTCCCCATCCTGTTTTCCCCTTTCGCTTTCTCCTTTCCAAGCAGCCAGTGGTACTGAATTGTCACCAAGGGAGCCAGAATTGTGTCTTTGCTCTGGATGGGGGAGAGGGGGGAGCAAATGACGTCATCAGTCTCCTTCCGGGATGGAGCAGACCTGGAGCCAAGGGCAAAAGTCAGGGAGGCCTTCTGCCACCCTCTGTGGGGCAAGGAGCCGCCCCTCCGGCCCCTTTTATCCTTGGCTGAGCGAAGGCAAGGAGAGGGAAAGTCTCAAATCTGGGAGCCAGGGGGACCCCAATTTAAAGGCAGCCCTCATCCCATTGGCCTGGTCAGGTGGAAGGACCAAGGCCTTGGCCTCTGTTTGTCCACAAGGTTCCATCACCAAACAAACTGCAGAGGCTTGATAGTAAATCAGCCGCGAGTGTGATTTAGAAGACTGTTTGTTTGCTCAGCTAAGCTTTTGGCAAGGTAAATGCATAAGCTGCAGAAAATCTCTCTGAAACAGCCGCAGGGCTCAGACGCCCTTCAGCCCACCATAAAGGATTCTCAAAATTATATGGACTAGATTAGTATCTCTATTACATAAAACCATTTCAATGCCTGCTCTGGGCTTTGGGAATAAAGTCACCGGACAGACCTTTTGTTGCCGTGCCCCGCCAGCCTGTGGTAATTGAAGATTTCCCTTTAAAAGTGTGTCAGGTGGAAAGAGCTCCTAATTTACTAAGTGGAGGGGCCTTTGTTAGGGAGAGTGATGCTTTGTTCTGCCTGTCCCTTTTAATCTTGTTTTTGCACAATGGACTTATTTAAAGCATTGCCAGCTGAGTTGGTTCTAGGGTGGGAAGGAGGGCGAGAGGGCTTCCTTTCCCTCTGCCGTCTGCGGCTCTTCTCCTCCTGGTCTTGCTTTTCCCTTTTCTGAGCTCCGGACTCGATCCCGTCGGGCAGGCACAAGCCCTGGGACAGACTTTGTGGCTTTGTGGCTGCTTTAGTCTTTTACTGATTCTCCTTTTTTAATTGCCTCTCTGCTTGAAACCCCAGAGGCAAGACCCAGGCTTGCATGGAGATGAGGTCTTCAGCCCCTGAGTCAAATGCCATCTGGTGCCTGATGGGTTGGTTTGGGTTGGAGGGCCTCCCTGGTCCTGGGGCACAAGGTAGCATTTGTCGTTCGGAGAACCCTCCCCGGAGCTGGCTTGGGGCACTGGGCTTTTGCCTCGAGCATGGAGCTACCCCCCTGGGGCTTGAGGCCGCCCGGTGCTGTCAAATGCGAGCCCCTACCTGGCTTCCAGAGACAGAGTTCTCCTCACCCACTCGGCCATCCTCTTACTGTGCTTCCTTGTGGGGAATTGGTCAGAAGATCTATAGGCTCTGAGCTTCTGTGCAGTGCGAGTTCCAGTGATGGAGATGGTGGGGCGGAGGGTTTTCCCATCACCAACAAGAGACCTAGGACTGAGGTAATAGCTTGAAATGGAAACAAGCAACTGGAAGGAGAACCAAACAGGCAACATGAGATCAGAGTCAGGGAGATCTCTGGAAAGTTGAAAGGGGGTGGACATAGGTATTGCTGGGCTGACTGTGACAAGTTCCATGTGGCTGAGACATCCCCGAAGCTTCCTGAGGGCAGGACCTTTCAGGGCGGACACAGGCCTTCACAGTTTCTCCTGAAGATCTAACTACCAGGGGGAGTGGGAGAGGGGAAGGAGAGGCTCCCAGTGACCCCAGACTAGGTGGAGAGCCTTGTTTGGGCTCATTGGGCCCGTTTGGAACACGTCCTCCATAACGACCTCCTTTGGTGGGCATTCGCCTTCACAAGGGGTGCATCGAGAATCCCTGGGGCGGGGGGCTTATTTTTTTGGTGTCAGCCTGTCACATAATTCATCTCATTTTATCCTCAAGATGACTTCCTAGGAGCTGTTCCTCTCTTGGACACGGAAAGCCCAAGAATGTAAATGTTTTGCACAAGGGCTGACAGCCAGTAAGTGGTGAGCTGGTTTCCACTGACTGGCGTTGAGGAACCTCACATTTAAAAGTGTGGAGCCCCAGTCCTGGCCAGGGCAGGGGTGACCTGTCATTAGTACTTGGGCTCAGTAGCAGAGCCCTCGGCTCAGGCTCTTCCACTCACTGAGTTGCCCAAGATACTTCATTCCCTCCTCATTCCCTGTGCAGACTTCCTCTTGTGTCCAAAAGTGGGAGCATCAAGCCTGTCCTGCAAGGGATGGGGCTTTGTCATTGTGAGCCCCGTTAGGGACAGACCCCTAACAGGTCAGGCAGTGGGAATAACCATCTTCTCCTCCCCTACCTCTTCTCTTCCTGCTGCTTGATCATCTTCCTAGCTAATGCTTACATGGCACCGACTCTATGCCAGGCCTCACTTCTGTATTATTAACTCAATCCCCACAACACCCTGATGAAGTAGCAACTAGTCATGTTCTCAGGTTTGTGGAGGAGGAAACAGAGGCACAGAATGGTTGCCTAACTTTCCCAAGGACGCCCAGCAATGAGGCAATATGGCCAGAAGCCAAACCCAGGTATCTGGTGTGGGTCCCATGCTCCTAACCATTCAGCCGGTGGTCTGCAGGCTGGGCTGCTCCAAGGCCACCTCTGGAAGCTTCTGGTATCTCTGGAGGTTGAGAGCAGGTAGTATTTAGCTGAGCTGGCTATCTGTCCTGCTTAGTTCTATGTTTCCTGTTTTCCTCTGTGATGAAGCCTTGTCTAAGGGATTCTGCCATGTATCCTCTCTTTGCCTCAGTTTTCTTATCTGTGTAATAGGGTGGTAACAGTACATTCCAGTTAGGCTTAAGAGGATTAGGTTTAGTAAGTTCATGTGGAATGCTTAGAACCAGGCTTGGCACACAGTAAGTGTTTAAAAAGAGCTCTTGTTATCTAGTATGGCAGGATAATGCAGAGAGACCTTCCCTGCTAGGCTGAGGGCCTAAGGCATCCCAGGTTTCAGATCTGGGAAGAAGCCCTGCGTGTGTAAGCATAGGGTTGGGAGGTGGGGGGCATATGGGCCCTTCCCCGGACTTCCTCATGAAAATGGCTGAAATTGTCAGAAAGAAGATCAAATAAACTTTACCTGGCTCCTGGTATGCATCAGCTTTGTACATGCTGAGCCCCAATCTTGGCCTACTGGCTCCAGGGCGCTGCGCAGATTGTCACGAAGACGGGAAGTCCATGTCTGCATTCCCGGGGAGCTGGGGTGCTGTGTGCAGGTGGCCCAGAGAGGGGGTCCAACCATCTGTGTCTGGCAGTGCCCTTTATTTTCCTAGGGGCTCGGTGCATTTCTAAATCACCAGCTAGTCTTACAGGTCTTTGTTGATGTGTCTGTCTCCTCCTGTCTGCTGAAACGAGCCTCCATCAGAGGGTGGACAGTGTGACCTCTGAAGGTCACTGGCAGCCCAGAACTCCGGGGCATGGCTGGGTCTGGGGAGGGCTCACCGTGTGCAGAGAATGGCAAACCGAGTTCCGGGCGGCCTCGCGCGTGCGCTCTCTTTCTCTCACTGAGTCTGTGATAGCAGGGTCTCCTTTGAGCAGAAGACAAAGCTGGCAGGCCTCACCCACCCGTATTTACCTTGATGGAGCTTTAAAACGCTGCTCTGACATGTGTACAAACCGCACGTGGAGCAACATGGACGCCTCAGCTGGAGGTCTTAATTACCTGCTCAGAACAAGAGGCGCTTCTAAGATCGGGAAGCTGCCTGTGCAAAGTGGTTCATTTCCCGGAGCAGGGTGCAGAGCAAGGGGAGCCATATGGCCCAGCGGTGGAACAGCTGTCCCCTGAGAAGGAACCATTCGGGAGCTTCCACCATCTGGGCGAATTATGAGACTTGTAATTCTCCCACATATGTCTCGGCAGCCCACCAACCCAGCAGTCAAGCAGGGGGACGATGGAGAGCGATGGATCGTCCCCGTGCTCAGCGTGCGGGCCTACTGCATGGCTAGCCATCCCCAGTAACCCCCAGTCTGCAGCTGCCCCCTTGCTGCGCTGCCCTGGCCAGGGCCTGTCCCTGGGCCTGTACCCGGCTGGCTCCCCTGGGATGTCTACCACTTCCCCTGGACAGCTGGGTCTTCCACTTCCTCCAGGAAATATCCATGTCATTCCTTTAACTGAGGCCGCCACTCGCCTCTTTGGCAGGGCTGGGAAAATCTAGTTGAAGAGTTTTTAGTGGTGTGGGGCTGTTGTATTTTCTCTGCTCTATGATCCGTGCTAGGTTAAAAAGGGCCAGAGCTGCCTCTCCTGCCCACAGAAGAAAACTCAACCTGGGAAGGCTCCCTCTGGGAGAGTGAAAGGTGATGAGAGGATTCTGGTTGGCTGGAACCATTACCATCCTTCCCCCAAAGTGGCCCTCCCCTGTCCCCAGCTCCCCAGCTGGTTGGAATGATGAATACAGTCTGGTGTGTTCTCATTCCAAATGATAGCGCTCTCTTTGGCACGAGCAGCCTATCCAGTGGGGCAGAAGGAGAGCCACGTGTGGGGCCCATGGCACGCCAGCCCCGTGACAGGTGCTCCTCCGATCTGGCAAGGGTTGTGGTGGGCTGTGCCATCCCAGTTCACAGAGGAGGAAGCAGAAGTGCCGAGAGGCCAAGTAACTGGCCAGAGGTCCTTGAGCTGGGACTGGGAAGAGAAGACTCCAACTTGGGGTCCGTCTGACTCCAAAGCCAGGGCTCTTTCCTAGAGACTGACCCAGACCTTGACAGAGGCAGGTCTAGCAAATTGGTGTTCGTGGAGGGCGTGCATCGTAGGACAAAGGCGTCATGCAGACTGCTCTGTCTTGTGGCTTCTCAGTATCTCTCCCACTGATGAGCCAGGACTTTTCATGTTAGAGTTTCGTGGGTGATTTTCTGGTCTCCAGAAGGTTCCTGCTACAATGTAGCCCTTTTCCCTGAGGAGGGGATATATTAACCTCCATGCTCCCCAGGATGGAGAGAGGTTAGTATGGGCAATAGTGGAGAGGAGACCTTGATGGAGGATAATAGCACCCTCTCCCCTTTAAAACTCGATCTGAAGCCAGCTCTGTCCCTATCCTGATCCCCACCTGCCTCTTAAGAGGATACCCCAACTTGACATTCCACAGTCAAGACCTCACAGCTGATCTAAGTGGGTCAGCCTTTCTCTGACTGCCCTGGTGCCCTGCCAGGCATCCCCTCAGGGAGGGAGCATGGCCTGTGGTCCCCTCCGCTTCCCTCATTCTCTGGCCTGTGGGGATGGGACATGGGCTTAAGGTCCCGCCGTCTCCCCAGCCAGAAGACTGTGCTCTCTTCAGAGGCCCAGGGCAGGCTCTGGCTGCCCCGCTGTTTAACTTGGGGAGCTTTGCATGCATTATGTCCTTGTCTCCTGTTCTCCTCTCTTGACTCCTCAACCCCCCACTTGGGGAGGTTGCCTGGAAGGCCTGCAAGGCACGGTTTGGGTCTGAATATTTTGGTGTCTCTCTGGAGCTAACGGGCAATTGGAAGGTTGACCATTTCAGTGTCTGTCAGGAGGGGACTTTGGGGAAATCAAAATTGCCTCTCCCCCAAGAGGCTGGGTCAGCGGTGGGCGGGGCGGGGGGGGGGGTTGCTTACTCATGGATCTCTGATCTCGGGCAGCAGAAGGGCTCATCCCAGCCTTTAGGGACCACCTTTCTGGTTCCCCCTCCCCAGAGACAATGAGACCTGGTCCCAGGAATGGCAAGCAAATCTAAGCCTACTGGGCCTGTTGTTCTGATGTTGGTGTGACAATGGCCATCAATCAGTAAAGCAAAGGAGGCCGGAAGTGAGAACCTTCCTGCTTAGCTTCCCCCAACCCCTCCTCCGTCATGCACCTCCTTTTTCCTTGTGTGGAGGTCACTTGAGAGTCCTCCTCTAGTTACACCCACTGAGGAGGGAGGCCTGCAGGTGACAGCTGCGTCCAGTGACCTTCTGAGGCAGCCAGGAACTGGCACTCGGTCCTGAGATGGCTGTCTCCCTTCCCCTTTGTCTTTGGGTCAAGCTGCACCTTGTTCTCCACATGCAAGGGTGCCTTCGTGCTGGGGGGGTGGGGGCCCCTGCAAGATGGTTCTCAGGGAGGACTTTCAGGGGTTGTGTGTGAGTGAGATTGTGCTCCGGTGGTAGAAGGCGGGGGAGATGCACCAAGGGGACCGTGGGCATTGGGAACACACACTAGGGAGGAGTTTTGTTTTTCTAATCTTCGATGAAATGGGGTAGCTGAGGCTTGAAGCCAAGCTGTGAGACCCACCAGCTCAGAACCCCAGGCTTCATGTCCTGGAGCTGGGGACTGTGAATCTGGACACAGGGTGGATCCTGATTCCCTTCTATTCTGAGATCAGGGAGTTGTGTTTTCGGAATTACATGGAACCCTGCAGACCATTGATCCTGGACATGGCTGGCTGCTAATCTGCCTGAGCCTCAGGTTCATCATGCATACTCTCAATATGTAAATAGAGCCCCAGGGTTCTGTGTAACATGGAAACCCCACTGCTATTATGGCCAGAGATGGTGGTTCTGGCTCCGTTTGATTACCTTCGCTGACCGAGAACTCATTCTTTCCTCAGCAAGCCCACGTGGGATTGGACTACTTTCAGTGGAAGAAAAGTATTCATTTGGTCCCAGAGCAAGTCTCTTTCTTCCATATAACAACTTTTTAGATGTTTAAGAAACTGTCTCCTCTCTCTTTTACCCCCTTTTTCCCATGTTCTTTTTCTAGGTAAAACATTTTTTGATTGAGCAATTTATTTTCAAGTACCTCTAATGGGCCATGCTTTGGGCTTTGTGATGGAGAGACAGGGATTAATAAAACAAAAATGGTCGTTCACTCAGGGAACTCACAACACAGCAAGGCATCCTTTGAAGACTTCTCCACTCTCCTCTTGAATGTGAGAAGGGCTGCAGGTCTGGCTTGATCAGAGCAGAAGTGACAGCCCTGCTTTGCTCTCCGTACTTCCATTAAGCTCTTTGTGAAGCCAGGGAAATCACTTAGCCCCCCTGGACACCGTCATGAGGATAGCAGCATTGGCCTACCTCCCTTGCAAGGTTAAGGTGTGGCATCTAACAGGAATTAGAGTTGTATTTTGTTATGCACAAATGCAAGGTGTTATTTACATCTAATACCATGGAGGCCTGGAATGGGGGCAGGACAAGAAGAGTGTTTATTTTGGTAGTGTCCTTATGGCAGTAATTACAACACCTTTTCCAACAAAAGGGTCATTTGTGGCACACGTTTGTTGAGTGCCTACTCCAGTGGCTACATAATGTGTTCATTTACTTTTTATTCAGGCAGTGTGTATTGCGTGCTTATTGCACTCCACGCTGGGGCCAGGGATAGAGGTTCAGGGGTCAACAAAAGAGATGCTGTGTTTAACCCCAGGAAGCTAATAGCTTAGAAAGAGACAGGCTTTCAGCAGTTGCTCCCCAGATAAATGGAGGATTCCATTTTCAGTGGGTGCCACGAAGGGGAAGAACATGGGATGCTGAGAGCCACTAGTAGAGACCCCTCCTTCACATGGGAGGACGGGGACATCAGGGAAAAGGGCTGGGATGGAGATCTTCAGGCTGAGGAGTGAAGCCTGGGGTTGGGGCAGGAGCTCTTGGCTGGGTGAACCGCGTGGTAAAGACCATGAGGTGGGGTCGAGATTTACGCACCTAAGAAACCAGAACTTGGTGGAGGGCGGAAGAGAAGAGGCAGGCCTTGTGTGGCCTGGCAGGGCTTCCCTCTTCCCTTTGTGGGCACAGGACTCCTGTTGTGGGGTGGGCAATGCCCCTTGCACCTCTGGCTCCCTGTCTAGATGTTTCTTTTCCAGGGCTCTCTGGTACACAGTGCCCAGCTAAAGCAGACTTTCCTGGATCCAGTTCTGGCTAGGACTCTTCCATGAATTTATGGTGTCCCCTGCCTCCTGTGAGGCATTTGGGGCCTCCTCCGTGGACACTGACAGAGAGCCCTGGCTATGAGCTGCAAATAGGGCGGGGAGTGGGAAAGCAAGTTTGTGGGAAAGAAGGGTCTTGGCACACTGTTAACGTGCTAGGAAGACGTGAGTTGCTCTGGTAACGGACACCTGCCCTCAGGCTGTCTTCCACCCTCTTTGTTTCTCCCTGTGCCAAGGCCAAGGCCGCCTTTACCTGTGGTGCCTGCCAGCTGCTTGTTCTTGCAGACATGAGGGGAAACAAGGCAGCCAACCGTTAAGTGAGTTGCCCTAGTAACTAGCTAGTAAGTGGTGGAATGGAAATTCGAACACAGGAAGCCCAGCTCTAGGGTCCACACTTGAGCGATTCTTCCACACCTTATGTTTTCTGCAGAGCCCTTGCTGTCGTGTGTATTTTGCAGCAAGGAAGGTGTCCTCCTCCTCCTCCTTCTCCAGATGAGAAATTTGGGGCCTAGAGAAGCACTTACCTGGTCTCCTTCTGGGAGGCCTTTGTCAGGGGCCTGGAGGAACAGGGAGCAGGGGCTGGCGACTGTGTGTCCACACACGTGTGCAGGGAGCCACAGAAGCACGTGGGTGTCGGCCCTGATCACCACCTTCTGAAGGCTTGTCAGACTCCATGGCAACCCACACACCACCACTCTGGGCCTGATCTTGCCTCTTGTTGTTTTGCTAAAATGTTTTCTCGAGTGGGTGCTGTTCATGCCCTCTGTAAGTAGGTGCTGTGGGACAGGGGGTAGAAGCATTATTTATGTGTTCAAAGACTGAGTGGTTACTTTTCCTGTACTTTTCTGCCCCCAGGGGAAAACAAGTGCCCTGCCTCTTCAGGCTTTCTGGTTTCTTGAAGCCTGTGTTCTCCGGCACAAGGGGAAGCAGGAGCAATGTGACTCATGCCGCACCATGTGAGGCAGGGGCTCCTGGCCCCCTTCCCAACACAGCTCCTTGCCACCAGGCCTTGAGTAAGGCATGCCTTACAACTCTTAACCTCCAGCAAGCATCCCCCGGCCACAGTGTGACCTAGGCTCTGGGCTTTGTCTGTGTTCTGGAAGGAGGATCAGGTAGGATCAGCTGATAGCTAAGCTTGCAAGGTGAGCCCTCCATGAGAGGTGATGTTTAATCATGCCAGCCCTCCAGGAGACAGGCCAAGGGAACGCTCCAGGTGAAGAGAGGCTGGTTGGGGTGGGGGTGGGGTGGCGCGGGGGTGGGGTGGAGCCGGGAGATGGAGGCTCCCCGCCATCTCTGCTGTGGGTGACATTGGGCAAGTACCTTCATGTCTTTGATCTTCTTTGTCCCCATCTGTAAAGTGAGTATGGTAACAGACCTGTCTGGCCAATTTAGGGGAGTTGTGAAAGCAGTTGGAATGGCAAACGTTGTTGGGCTTTAGAAACTATTACATGCTGGGAAAAGTCAGAGGCCGAAATCCGTTTTCTCTTTCTTCCATTTCTTCTTTCTGCCCTTTTTCCTTTGTTTCTGCGAATATCTGCTACATTGCCTTCCTCAGTATACTCTGCTAGATAATGGGTCAGGGTTGGGGGAGATAGCAGGGCGCAGATAAAGGAGACCCGTTCTGACCTAGAAGGAGTCTGAGATCGTGTCCCCAGAACTGTGATACAGAGTAGAGCGTGCCACCTCCCTGCCAGTGGGGGTTCAGGGCCAGACGCCTCAAGGGCTAGGGCATGGCCTGAACCCTAGAGAAAAGGGAAGAGAGGTGGATGGGCAGCAACAGGGGAAGGACAGTCCGGCATTCCAAGGGGGAGCTCGTGCTAGTGTGGGGAATGCAGAGAAGGAGGGGAACGAGATGCTCGTGTGTTCTCAACACACAACTCTGCTGGAATGCAGCTTTCTCTTGAGAGCTGGTGCCCACCAGCTGGGTAGGGTGCCCATTAGCCTCCTTCCTGCAGGTTCAACTAGGGTGGGAACCTTCCCCTTGCTGCCTGCTACCCCCTAGGGTGGGGGGCGCGGACCTCAAAGGACAGGACCAGCCGGGCCAGGGTGCAGCCCCTGCTCCCCACCCCGCCTCCTCCCTCCTTTTGCTCCAACCCACCCCCCCCACCAAGGGCCAGAGAGACTGGGTGTGGACAGCAGACCATCCCTGAAGAGGAAGGGAAGAAGGCAACTTGTGAGCAGGGCCCCGAATTGCTGAGCTAACGAAGAAGGAAAGTGGAGCCAGCAGGGTGAGGGAGGAAGGAGAGGGGTGGGAGAGCAGGAGAGAACACAAAGAGGAAGGAGGGCGGAGGAGGGGACAAGAAGGCAGGCATCTCAGCCGATTCGGCTGATAAAAGTGGGAACGAGGGAGAACCAGGGTCTTATTTGAAAGAATCAATACTGCTCTCTGCGTGATAGAGGAGGAACCACCACCTCGGGAATCTGGGCGATTGGATTTTATTGGGTCTCACAGTGTTGTGCTGAGGCCGGTGGCAGCCCTTGCTGCCCGCTACCCCCTTCCCAGGCACGGCAGGGGCCCTGGGGAACTTGCTGTTGTCCAGGCTGGGGGCAACATGGTTCCCCATGGTCATTGTCGGAGAGGTGACTTCCAGGCCCTAATTCAGCAGGAGAACCGACCTGCACGCATTGCTCGGCCCCATGACTCAAACCTTCTGCAAAACTTACTGTCGTGGGTTCCAAGTCCCACCCCCTCCGGCCCATGGTGGTGGCTGGCACCCTCCCTGGGGACGAGTGCATGTGATGCTGTGTTTCCTCTCCCGGAGGATTCTTCTGTATGTTAACAGAAGCCTTCTGCATAGTGTGCCTTATTTTTTACAGTTTAAGTGATATTTATTTTCTCTGCAGACAGTACCCTCACCCAGTTCGATATTCAACCACCAGAAAGGGGATGCCCTCTTAAAGCCTTTCTGCCACGTGCCCCTCCCAGAGGAGACCATGGTCACTGGTTTTTGTCCATCTCCCTAGTGCTGTTTTGTGCACAGTAGAGGAAACAGACGTGTGCACTCTTGTCCAGTGCATGTTCATTTTTCCACCAAAGGCAGCATCTTCTAAACCCTGCTCTACCTTTACTGCTTTTTCCTTTGGCTCTAGTGGATGTTCGCAGTCCAGGAAGAGCGGCTGGTTCCTTTTTTCTTGGCTGCACAGTATTCCGTGCATGGCTGTACCCTCCTTTCTTTGCCCCTTTGCTTGTGGATGGACGTTTTGGTTATTTCCAAGGTTTGGCTCTCCTGGCCAGTGCTGCAGGAAACGATTCTCGTGTTTGTCACTTTCTTAGGTGCAAGGGTGTGGAGATGTTGCTTTCTCCCAGAGATGCAGAGACAGGCCCATGGGTGAAATATTTAGGGGCGAACAGAGTCCCTGCCTGTTCTCCACTCCACTGTTTTTCTGCACAGCTGAAAGCTATTGCAGGACAGGGCAGGGCAGGGCAGTGGGAGGGGGCGGGAAGTGAGGATGAGGTGAAGGGCAGGGGTGTCCTGCAGAGTGATCCAGGGAGGGTCATGGGGTGTTTCTTTCTTCCACCCAAGTCACCAGGGCCAGAGTGGTGACAAGTCCTGTCCTGGGGCAGTGAGAGGCTGTAGACCCCGCTCTGGCAGCTGGAGCCTGAGGAGAAGGCTGGTTAGGGCTGGCTTCCAAGACCTCCATCTGCCCAGGTAAACTGCTTCATGCCTCCCAACTGGGAGGTTTTCTGCTCCTCTGGGAAGCCTTCCCTGCTCACCTGGCCCATAGGCAACATCTTTCCTTTACCCTACTGCCTGCAGGCTTGGGTCTGTTCGGGAGGCTGTACGGAAGAGCGGGGAGAGGAGTGCTGGTTCTGGGCCTGCAGAGTCCTCTGCTTGAAGCCTGGTTTTGCCACCAGGAAGCTGTAGGGATGGCCATAGTGATTTTAAAAATAAAAAGGTCATTTAAAAATAACATTTCCCCCTAATTACTAAAGCATTAAATGTTCAAATAGTGTTATTTGGAATGTAAGGAAACACTCTGGGCTTGGCCCAAGGTCAGGGGTGGTTGGGTCGGTGGGTGGCGGGGGTGGGGGACGGAGTGGATGGAAATCAAGGTCTCTGAACCTGAGCGGGAGAGGACTGCAAAATCCTCGATCAGGGGACCTCAGGTGGTGCAGGCTTTGGGCCTCTGCCTCGTCCCCTCACCACCCACAGTGTTTCTGCAGAGGCTGTGAGTGGTCCCCACGGGGGAGCTGGGGCACAGGCAGAAAACTCTAGACTCTCAGGCCAGGGTCTTTTTAGAGAACTGTTGAGGTTCTGAGGTGGCGGGAAGTTCCTAAATAGCCCAATGAGAAACAAATAGAGCCTGGGCGGTAAAAGGGTATGAATGTGAAGGGGACTGACTTATAAAAACACCAACTCCCCTTTGTGGGACTGCCGGGGAATTTAGGGGTCTTCGGGCTGGGCAAAGAGGCAGGCGGAGAAGGCAAGAGTGCAGAGGGGGGCAGCTGCTGATGGTGACCTTCATGGCTGCCTTTCCTATTCACTTTGCATTATTTTTATTAAAGCCCTAAATCAGTGGTGCTAAGTAGCTCTTGATTTAGCTTCTCAATAGAAATGAGATTTAAACCCAGCAGGATGGCGGGCTGCTCACTGCTGGGGGTGTGGGGCAGTGACAGCTCATATACTTTGGGTGGGGCTCATCATGCTCCTCGGTGACCTCCGCCTGGCTGCAGACCAGAACAAAAGACTAACTTTGACGGAAGGAAGGACACTTCTCCATGGGCAGCACCTTCGGTCCCAGCCATATGCCTCCCAGAAGCTGTGGGGTCCTTTTACTCTGTTTCCAATCTGCTTCTGTTTCCTTTCCAATAGAGAAAAGCTCCCCGAAGGCTTGTTATGTGGAATCAGGAGGAGACGTGGGTTGGGGGACAGGAAAGGGCAAGACGGCAGTTGGGCAAGCTCTGAGGAGGCAGGTCTCAGCTCAGTGAAGCAAAAAGCTTTCTAGTGATCAGAGCTGTTCCTAAATGGAAGGGGCTTCATTGATTCGTTCAGTGGTAGTTTCATCAGGTATATATTGAGCTTCTGCCCCGTGCTGGGCCCTGAGGACTTGCTTTCAGAAACTCCTGGGCCAGTGCAGGACATAGTCAACAAAACAGACAGGGGCATGTGACCTGTGCTTTGATGAAGAAAGGCAGGTGCTAGGGGAGCATGTATTGGGAGCACCTCATCTATCAAGGGTGGCTAGGGATGGTTTCCTAAAGTAGGCACCTTTAAAGGAGAGCCAGGCAAAGAGGAAGGGGAGGAGTGGCTCCAGGAAGAAATACAGCATGTGCAAAGGCCCGGAGGTTGAAGAGAGCCTTTCTCACCTGAGGGTGTGGATGCAATTGAATGAGTTTGGGGCAGAGTGACTGCTTTCCTGGCTAGTAGAGGATTGGTTTGGCACAGGATGTGGGAGAGGGGCTCTAAGCTCTAGGCGATGTGGTAGAAGTGGAGACTCTAATTACTGGGCCCCTTCTGCTCTGAGACGCTGTGATTCTGAGTGTCTGCCGAAGTCCCTGAGTTCAGCACTTCCTGGTGTCCTGTGTGGGCAGCCTCCTCTCAAACCAATTATGATAGTAAGAGTTGGGACTTACGGGGCCCTCACTGAAACCCCCTGTCAACCGCTCAGTTATTTTAGCTAGCCCCCTGCCCACAGCACCCTTTATTTAGGCAATGCTGTTGGCCCTGTTTCACAGATAAAGAACCCAGGGCTTTGCAGTGTTAGGCCATTTCACTTGACTCAAGAGCACAGAACTAGCTGAGTGGAAGACAGGACTCGAACCCAAGTTTGTCCAAGCTGAATTCAGCCCATGTGCTTAATCACGTCCCTCTGCCTGGGGTCTCTCTGCCATCCCTCTTCCCAGCTTCCCAGGGCCCCCTCCTTTGGGCCTCTGTCATGTGTGGCCAGGAGAAGGGGCTAGCTCCTTCAGGAAAGGCAAGTTGCAAGACAGAACCAGGGGACTGGTTTTTAAATCAAAGCACTAAAAAAAAAAAAAAATACTCGACAAGCTTCATGTTTTGCTTTCCTTGTAGGTGATGAGGATCAATTTCCCAAAGAAAAAAAAAATCAATCAGTTGGAATGTGTCTTTCTAGAGAAAGCCTGGCATCTGTCAAATGGCAAAAAAAAAGACCCAGAAAAAGATTTTCTTGGGTTGTGTGCTGGGGGTTGCTGACTCAGGCCGTATGCTCCCACATCATTAACAAGTTGAAAAGCTGTTGCTCCTCGCAGGAATGCGGCATTGGTGGTTTGAACAGCTCAGCCAGGAAAATCCTTACAAAGCGAGGAGGGCCCAGTGTACCAGGCATGCCCACCGGCAGCTCCGGGGCCCGGGGGATGGATTAAGGAAATTGACTGCAACACTGGGGCTTTTGTCTGGCCCACTGGTTGGACATGGTTGCTCTACATGGAGACCCCTTAGGGACATCCTGACAAGTTGGCAATTTTAATTGATAAACCATTATTAATAGTTAAGCCATGTTGAGGCAAGCCTCGAGAGGCAGGCTCATGTCTTGGAATGATTGGTAGAGATGCAAGAAAGGTGCCCAGCAGAGTCTGCTGATCTGACACTGGTGTTTGATAATTGATGCCCCCTTTGAGCTCCAGGCTAGAAGTGGGAGGCCCAAACCCCAGACTGAAATCCTTCTTGTTGGGTTTGGCTGTGCGGTTCTTGTCTATTAGCTGGAGTATTATTGGAATTTTTCTAAAGAGGATTTTACTCTGACACCAGGAGATGTCTCTGAGCGGAGTTACGTATTTGACCCAGGTGGACTGGTGTGGCCCACATTGGCGACTGGTGGGCTCAGAATGAAGGGAAAGGAGCGAGAGCCTTTGTAGACCCAGACACATATTCATTCAGCTTTATTTTTTGAGCACCTATCACAGGCCAGGCACTATGGTAGGTAAGGGACATACAATGAACAACAGATGCCCATTCTTTGCTTCGTGAAGTTTATGGGAGATAGATAAGTGGCATAGAGTAGTCTGTTCTGTACCCTATAGGGCAAGCCACATGCTTAGGAGCAGGGAGGGAACCAACCGAGCCTGAGGGTAGGGAGATGGACAGTGCGGTCAGGGAAAGCTTCCTACAGGAAGTGGCATCCAAGTTATGTGAAGGGTAAGCAGAAGTGGTAAGGGAGCTGGAGAGCTGAGTTGCAGATGGAGTTCCAGGCTCTGTGGAGGCCCAGGGTGGGGAAAGTTGAGACTCATTCACAGCCAGAAGTTCTATGTGCCGAGGAGGAGAGGGCAGGAGGGAGTGCCGTGGCTGGACAGGTGAGAGGGGGAAGGAGGAAGGTAAAGGAAGTTTCCTTCTAGCAGAAAACCCTAAGAAGCAAAATTCCAGTCTGTGGGAGAGGGGAAGGCTGATACTGTACCTGGCACATGGTAGGTGCTTTAGAAATGCATTAGGAATGAAGGTCAAGTCAAACATCCCCTTCTCTGTGAAGCCATTCCCCTGTCCAGCAGACAGAGTTGCCTTCCTTCTCTTATAGCCCATCCTGCGCTCTGAACTGGCTGTGATTTCAGCACCAAACACCTTTTATTTTTGTTTTAATTTAGTTATTTCATGGGGGGCAGAGGGAGAGGGAGGGAGAGTCACAAGCAGGCCCTGCGCTAAGTGGGGAGCCCAACGCAAGGCTCCCTCTCATGACCCTGAGATCATGACCTGAGCCCAAACCAATAGTCCGAGGCTCAACTGACTGTGCCACCCCAGCACCCCAGCAGCAGGGACGTTTTAATGCCCTTGCTTCCTGGCCCACTTGCTCGCCTATCCTCCCCAACCACCCCCCGCCCCCGTACTCGGCCACCTACCTCCCTGCTTGTCCATGCACTCAGCTGTTGCCGGCCTCTCCCAGTATCGCTCTGTGAAAGCGGGGACTGTGGCTGACTGGCCGATGGCATTCCCAGCACCTAGCGCAGTGTCTAGCACAGGATAGGTGCTTAATAAATGCTTCTGGAATCAGTGACCACTCAGCAGTAGGGGCATGGGATAGACGACCTCAAAAAAAATAATTGCTTGGTCCCTAGGTGCCAGGCAGTGTTCTAAGCAGTTTACTTGTATTTGATGGTTTGACTTTGCAACCAAATTTAAGGTAGAGGACCACTGTCCCCATTTCAAGGATGAGAAAACTGAGGCCCAGAGAACTAAAGTAACTTACTCAAGGTCACAACCGGGAAGTGGCAGAAACAGATTTTGAATCCAGACACCGTGGCTGCCAAGTCCATTCTCTGCTCTCTTCCCAGTCTTAGCCCCTGTGGGAATTCGAGTGCAGTCCTTCTGTTAACAACTCCCTGAGAGGCCACCCTGCCTCCCAAGGGTTTAAGAGCAGGCAGGAAGAATATTCACTGCCTGGAACTCCAGGTAGTGGCAGGGACTGGCCATTTTTGCATTTTGGACTCCTCTGTGTAATCCCCACCCAGGGGGCCCAGCACACAGCACGTGCTGGCTAAACACTTGTCAAGTGAATGCATGTGTGCGTGGGTGCTCGCATGAATGCGCAGAGAGGGCCCAGGAACAGGGAGAACTCTTGGCCTCACCCAAGTTCACATTCCCCCCTGGAAGTATGACCAACAGTCTTTCAGGAGAGAAAGGGCCTGGCAGCCAGACTGTGGCCTCCTTTTGTTCCCGGCTTTTCTTCTCTGAAATTACAATTCTAATTCACCAGTGAGCTAAGCCTGGACCATGGGTCCTCCACATGCCTGGACCTAGTGTCCACGCTTCCAGGCTTCCCAGTGCTACATCTCCCTCCCTGCCTCAGCGAATGAAGAAGCCTCTGCAGGTCTCCTCCTGGCCTTTCTCTCATCCTTTGAGCGGGAAATGAACCTCAGAATGCTTTGGAGCTGTGGCATCCCAGCTCCTGCAGGCAGCCCTGGGAAGAGGAGTGTTAATAACAGCAGCATAAAAACAAAAACAACCAGCAACAATTATAACGGACCTCTGCTTCTAGGTGCTTCGCATGAATCAACTTGTTTATTCTTTGCAATAACTGCAATTTTACAGATGGGGAAACTGAGGACAAGTTTTGTTGCTTACAGACATGCAGCTAATAAGTACTGGAACAGGGACCCAGGCTTTTAGCTGTCAAAGAATAAAACTCAGAAAAGGCACTACCAGATGAAGATGAGTGGCCATGGGCCAGCTTGGCAGATTGGATGGGGGCAGCAAACCCCTGGTTACCTGTCCCGGTCTTGTGTGAGCCTTCTTGGTGCCCATCCCTCCCCCTACCAGCGGGAAGAAGGGGGACCTACAGGCCTATAGGCTCTAGATAAGAAGAGCTCTTGGCTCCCAGCGTCCTTCCGTCTCATCAGCTCTGCAGGTGAAGCTCTTCCTTTCTTTTGTTCTGATTGACTGTTTATGTCCTGGAGCCAGATGTGTCCACAGCAATTCAAAGCCAGCTCAAGATGTGCTGAGAGGGAGGGCCAGCTGTTTTGGCCCTTCGTGGCCATGCAGCGGACTCGGGGGTGGTAGTTGTAAAGGAATGAGTAATCCACATCTGACGAATTGTTCTGTGACTCCCCGACTGAGCACCTGTCCCCCCTCCCCAACCTCCGCCACATGCTACATGACCTTGGGTGTGGCAGAATCACTCACGCTAAGTGTGTCACTTTGGAATTGGCACTTGGACCCACTTGGATGTAGGTTGTTTTATTTTCAAGCAGAATCAGATGACAGCCGGATCTGTGGCTCCTGCCAAGAATGCTAATGGAGGACTGATCAATGTGCCTGGGGGCACCAGGGACACTGGGTTGGGGAAGCTGGAGAAGCCATATGCTGCAGAATTCTGGGAGGCCACCACCTCCTTTCCCTGTCTCCCTAGTCTTCTTTCGTCTTAGCTGGGCATCAGCCTCGTTGGCTGGGGAGCATGGAAGTTGTCTTTATTTATCTTGACCTTTTCACGTAAGTAATTTTTATAGTTCCATTAACTAGTAAGACCATTTCAAAACCGCCAGGCAAAATATTACCATGAATGCCTCAGGGACTTCTGGGTCATCTTGGGTGGAATGCTAATAGGAGTTAGAATGGATGCAGAGGGCTCACTGTGAGAGAGGGACAGCAGACAGGGCGCCTTGGTCAGGGGAGGGCCAGTGCTGTCTTGGCGGTTTTCTTGTGGAGGAGACCCCAAGTCTGACCTAGACCCCTTAACTTAATGCCAAAATGCCTGTGTTGGGTCTTGGGCTGCTTATCAGGGCTCATCCCTGGCCCAGAACTGCTGCTCTAGGCTCACACCTATATCTCAGAACACATGTGGCACGCTCGATTCCTGCGCATCTGTGGAATGGCTTCTTCTCCACCTTGGTATATAAATCAGTAAGCCCAGAAGCCGGTCGCTACTGCAGTGGTGCCCAAGACTCCCAGAGCTGGAAGGAACATTTGGATCATGTCCTTCAACCCCTCCATTTCACTGACAGAGAAACTGAGACCCAGAGGAGGGAGCAGGGTTGGCAAACCCATGACTGATCTGGTGCTGGAACTCCCTTATCGCAACTGGGGGTCAGGGTGGGGGGTGGTGACACGTGGGGAGGAGCCTGTTAGCATCACAAAGTTGTGGGCTTAAGCCTTGTCTCAGCCCCTGGGTCAGTTAGGGTCCTGGCGAGGAACAGAAGACATGATCCCCCGGGGGAGAGTTTGCTTGAATGATTGAGGCATCCCCCGCTTATCAAAAGTTCCCCTTATGCTGTTTTCCTTTCACCAGACACTTTTACCTTAGGACCTGTTTTTGCTAACGGAAAGAAATCCAGAGAGGAGTTTTACTTTTATGAAAAATGGTGAGAGTGAAAATAGTGCTCAGTGTTGGTTTTGTGGCAAGTAGTTATAAAGTCAGCGTGCACCCCGAGGAGTCCGAGTGGTGCCCCAAGCGCCTTCCGCAGGAACTCCATTTAGCATCTCAGCGGCACGCCTGCATAGCTTTGAATTGTGTCTGAGCATCTGTGCTTTATCTCAATTTCATTTTGTGTGTCTGTTGGCAAGAGGTGGCATAAGGTATCAGAAAAGCCCAAGAGGTGATTTTTTGGGTCAAAATTTTTTCATATAAATTAATGGTAATTGCTTTTTTGCCTCATGCCATTGTGGCTCATGAAAGGTTTCTTAGGAATGCTCTATTTTCAGGGGGCAGGGATTGTATTTCTAAAGGCAGGGGAGGGGATAAGGCAACCCATAGGAAATGGTATAGGATTTGGGGCTAGTAAGCAAGGAGGGCCACTCCACGCTTGGGCTGGAAGAAGGGTCTCCCCCACCCCCCTGCCGACACCTGAGCTGTAGGGCAGAAGACCACCACTACTGCCAACCCCTTGCCCTCCCGGCTTCTGCTGGTATTTCCCATTGGCCAAACCCATCCAGAAGTCAGAGGGCAAGGAAGCCCATTAACGCAGTCCATGGAGGTCTGCTTCTCCGGACGCAGAAGGGTCCGGAGGGCCAGATGGCGACTCTGCATTCTCAGGGGGAGAGAATTCATTCTTGAACTGTTTGTACAGGAAGTAGAAATACACTGTATGTCTGTGTAAATATTCTGTGTATACCTGTGGTGTCAAAATTTCCTGGGAGGAGTGATTAAGAAAAAATGTCTGAAGTAGTTTCCAGAGATTGAGGGGTTGATGGTGAAAACAAGGTTGAGAAATACTGATCTCGCACATAGCTCTGGGCATTTGCACGGGTTCTTTAGGCCTTTCTGCGTTGATTCCCAGCCATAAAGAGAGTAATTGTGCCTGCCTCAAGGGTGAAAGGGCGCCACAAGAAGCCAATGCCCAGCAAAGAGAAAGGACTCATCACTTGGCTTTTTCTCACCGCTGTGACTAGTGTCTACCTGAGCAAGACCACCGGCTGCCACAGGAGGGGTCACTAAATCCCCCGTAGTCCTTGTCCCCAGGCCCCGGAGGACAGAAAGACTAAAATAAAGGGCCAGCTGAGCATTTGTGGCTGCTGCAGGGAACGCGTCCCAGCTTGATGGCCCCTTGTGGCTTTGCATGAATGCAGAGTACTGCTTTAGAAAGGAGGCTGGGTATCAACGGGTGTTTCCTCAGCACATCTGGGGTTTTGTTTCATCTTTGGATCATACCTGGGAGTGAGGAAATGATAGAAGAATAGAAGGGGAGGAGGGACCTTTGAAGTCCCATAGTCTGATTTCCCGCCAGACCAGGAATCCCTAGAGCAGAAGGGCCCCCTCCCCACAGACCTTTATTTGCCGACGCAGGCAGCTGGTGGGGTTTGGCTCTAGAGCCGGTTTTCTGGGTGCCTGGGTGGCTCAGTGGGTTAAGCTGCTGCCTTCAGCTCAGGTCATGATCTCAGGGTCCTGGGATCGAGTCCGGAATCGGGCTCTTGGCTCAGCAGGGAGCCTGCTTCCTCCTCTCTCTCTCTGCCTGCCTCTCTGCCTACTTGTGTTCTCTGTCAAATAAATAAATAAAATCTTAAAAAAAAAAAAGAGCCGGTTTGCCTGCCAACCCCTCCCCTATAGCATTTGTCAATTCTCTGTGTTTGGCTTGAGTGTCCCCAGTGATAGGCCCGTCCTATCACTGTCCCCCACTGAACAGATGGGGACTGACACGGAGATGGTGTGAACTTGCCCGAGGTCTAGAGCTACTAAGTGGCATCCCTTGGTCCAGACCCAGCTTTCTGGTATAGTCTTTGCTGTGCTGCTTCTCATGAAAGACGCCTCCAGCTCCCAGATGTTGGAAGCGGGACTGAGGCAGGCAGGTCGGTGGTGGGAAGCTGAGAGAGCAGAGGTTTGACTTTCTTAGTGGGTCTGGGAGAGGGGAGGTGGCTGGCCCTCAGTCACGTGGTGTGGTGTCAGAGGCAGCTTCTGATTCCCTGTCCCCAACAGCAAATGGGGGGACAGCAGTGGGAAGAGGGACTCAACAAAATGCCCCTGTTGAGAGTTACAGGAGTCGGGGAAGAGAGGGGCTGGGGTGGCAGAACCCTAACTCAGCCCCTTTTGTGGGGTTGGCGTCAGAAAGAACTTAGGAGGCCTGTACAGTTTAGGAGGGCTGCTCTGTCCCTGCAGAGGGACTACCCACTGTTGGGCTAGTGCAGGGTCTGGCTTAGGAATCAGGAACCCCAGCCCCAGGGAGGGGTGTGGGTCTCTCCTCCATGCCTCCTCGGGAGAATTTCCTCATAGCACCAGGAGTATAAGCATGTGGTGGCCCAGTTGCCAAATCCGGCCATTGGAGCCTTGGATGTTTGCTATCAATATTTCATGCTTCAAACAACACTGCCTAAACAACACCTATAAAATATGAATGGATTGAGGTTTTGACAAGCAAATAGACCAGGCATAATCCCAGGGCGATGGGGGGGAGGGCAGATAACAAGGTCTGGAGGGACCGTGGGGAGAGCAACATCATCCCCAGAGCCAGGCCCAGGGTTTGTGGGACAGCTCGTCTCCACACATCGGTCACTGGGAGTCAGCATGCTGGATACAACAGAGTTGACCTGCAGGGAGCTGCTTGACAGATTGTCCTAGGGGACCCTGGTTTGGGGCAGAGACCAAGGGAAAAGATGGTGCGGAGCTTCTCCAGAGTACCCGAAGGCCCTGCCCCTCCAGGGGTGCAGGAGATAGGCCTATGGGCAGGTCCCTAGGGTGAGAAGGACCAGGGAGAGGCAAGGGTTGGCAGGGTCCTTCATCCTTCCTCCCTCCTCCCTTGAGCTGCTCTGAGCCCCCTGCAGGACATCCAGTGTGTTAAAACAGCTTCTCTGCTTTCTGCCTTCTGCTCTTACCCTCCTGGGGGGTCACCAGCAGTCTCTGTGCTGTCCCCCTGGGCTGGCTCTCCCAGCCCCTGACTTGTCGGGGCAGGAGAAGGCATCCAGTTGGGTGAGAGCAGAAGATCTGTGGTCTTGGACATCTCTCCCCTCCCTTTTCCTTCAGGAGGCTCATCTCCAAGCTCCCTCCTTCTTGGCCAAGAGACCACACACTGTCCACGACATCACAAACACTTGGGCCTCCGTTTTTCCATGCATAAAATGAAGGGGTTGGACATGGTTTTCTCTGAGTTCTCTTCCAGCCCTGATAGCTAGCAGGTTCATTGTTCACTGTCTACCTCACCATTCTCCAACAGAGCCCCCAGGGCTCAAGAGGTCTCTCTGTGCCATCAGATAGCAGCAGGGGTGTCTTGAGCTACTCTGACAAGCGGATGGGAGGGACCTAGCCGGGGAGCACATGGGGAACTCAGCCCGTGGGGGTGCAGATAAGGGAGAGAAGCAGCCAAGGCTTGGAGATGGCCAGGCTGAGGTGCTGGCCTCTGATAGGGAGCCCGGGGATAGACATCTGGTGTCCAGTGTGTCCTGGGCACACTGACCCATTTGAGTTTGTTTGGAACGTCCAGTGGAGCAGGGAGAGCCTGGGAAGCAGGAGTGGTCAGACAAGGTCTTACCAGCAGCTCACTGTGGCTCTAAGTGGAGCTGGTCACTGGAGCCAGAGGCCAACCCAGTTCCCCAGCAAGAAATAGGTTAGCTGATAGGCCCCCGCCATTCCCCGGACCTCCAAGGCAGTGGAAAACTTCACAGACCAGAACCTTCCCTGAGAGCACTCTGGGGACACGGGTGCTAGGGCCTTCCCCCAATAGATCCCCCAACCTGAGGCCAGGCTGACTCCCAACCACTTACCAGTGGGGCATCTGAAATGGCTCTCCTGGATGCCTTTGCACGGGGGCTTGGGCAAAGCGAAGGCAACGGCTTCAGCATCAGCATCACACCAACCATAAAATGGACTTTGTTGTCTAACCTGACTGTGGCCTCTCAGTGGGCATTCAGGCCAGGTAATGGACATGGCAGTAGAGTGGGTATTTGGAGGTCACTGGTTGCCCCTCAGGACTCAGCACTGGGAGCCACCTGTTTCCCGTAGCCCAGGCCAGTTCCAGGCGGAGAGAAGGTCTCTCATTGCTTGTCAGAAAAAAAGCGCTTCATCCAGATCCCGTCTAAGAAATTGACAGGGTCGATGGGAGCTGCTGATTTCCCGAGCTTACAAAATTGGCCTGGGTGGCAAAATGGGGGTTTTCTGTAATCCTTCACTGATGGATTAGATGGTGGGGCAGATCTCTCAGGAGCAAAGGACGACCTTGAGAACGTGCAGATGTCAAAGGAAGAGAGAAATAATCCCCCTTTCTCAAACTGCTGCCAATAAGCCTTCTCGGCACTGGAGGAAGTAGATGGAAAGTTTGCTCTTGCTGCCTCCCGGCTGAGGAGGCTGCATCATTTGACTGCGTGATAAGAAATTGCCAGGCACTTTCTAATTACAATTATCATCATCGTAGATGTCTCTCTTAATTACTTTCTTATAATTAGCTGTTGCTTTTTCCTCAGCGTTTGTGTACTTTGCAGATTTGCTGACATTTGAAAGCCCCAAAATAGGGGCATTTGGGGAGGAGGGCAGGAAGGTGGAGGAAGCACGAGAGGAACTGTTCTTTACAGGCAACCTGATAAATTTGGGGGCCTTTGTAGAAAGAAACTGGGGAAAAGCAAAAGGTGGACATGACACACTTCCTGAGCTCATGGGAAAGAGAGCAGGAGTGTGGGTTTGGGGCCGGGGTTTGGGGAAGGTCTCCAAGTGTTGAATCTTGGAGAGAATGTTCTTGAAAAGCTAAGACTGCCCTTTCTCGGGCTTGGGTTTCCTTTTAGGAAATGAGGCTGGAGTGAAGCACACTCTTGTTGGATCCATTTCAGAGTTAATTAAATGACGCGGGTCAGGAGTAGCTTGATTTTCCCCAAAGCCAGTGATGCATTCTGAACATCCCTGGGGCCCCAGGGGATCATTACGAAGTGGTTTATGCTCTTTGACCAGATGGTTGGTTTTCACTGTCTGTTCCTGTGCTTCTTCCCTTTCTCCTGGCCCCCTGCAGCCCTGTGTACAGAGGAGTGTGTACATGGCCGCTGTGTTTCCCCGGACACCTGCCACTGTGAACCCGGCTGGGGAGGGCCTGACTGTTCCAGCGGTGAGTCTGGGGTCTTTGGGGCCCAGGAGGTCCCTTGGCTGTGGCCTGAGGGGAGGGTGTACCATGTGCATGCTGAATTCTTTGTGTTGGCCTGGGGCAGCCCAGAGGAGTATGGATGTCAGGGAAGAGGCAGCCCTGCATTTATGTGGTGTACTTGGGTGGAGGTCTCCAGCGGCATGGGTGGCAATGGTTGGTGGGGGTCTGGAGGATCATCATGTGTTGCATTTGTTGGGAACTGTGGAGAATTTGTACAGCTCTGACTCAGTGAAGCGCTTCTAGATATGGTCTGTTAAGGGGTGAAGTGAAATTGAGATGCTCTTGGGACTGACAGACAGGGCCAGAGACTGCTGCCTCCCGCAGCAGCAGGGGGCATCGTGTCTGCCATGGGGCTGGCCTCCAAGAGGGTGGGGGGCACCCAGCAGCTGCTCAGGGAATTCTCTGCCAAGAACCCAGCTGAAGACAACTCTTGCTCTTCTGGCTCATTTCCCCTAAATGCTCCCAGATGACCCTCTTTCCATTGGTACATTTCGCAGTCAGTGGTTGGTCAACATTATGGTCTCCTAGGATTTTCAAACAGGCTTTGATTAATGCTGAAACCCAGTTTTCTTCCTGCTTTGGGCTGGGGTAGAGCATCTTTTTTATTGTGACTTGAGTAGATAACCTATCTCAGCCGATCCATTGGGGTCTACCCCTTTGTGTTTACCTATCTTTGGGAGCCACCACCCTCTTCCCTGTCCCAATGTAACCGTAATGGTCATGAAAATTGAAGAGGGGAATGGTGGGTCTACGTTGGCCCAGTGTGGTGCTCTTGCCCTTTTCCGCTGTCTCCGCTGGGTTGGAAACATCTGGTTATGGTCCTTTTTCCCAAGGGCTTTGACCGGAGCCCCCGCCCCCCGCCTGTCTACCCAGCACATGAGAACATACCCCCCAGCAAGGATACTGGATGTGATTTTGTTTTGAGCCTGGGCAATTATCGTGGCTCGGGGAGTCTGGGGTCTGTTTGGGGGACTCAGTAAACTCTTCAGTGCACTGGGACCTCAGGGGACCTCCGCCTCCCACCTGTCTCACTGCTTGGAGGTAGGCTACGCTGAGCTGCGGGGCTAGGAATCCCTCCACACAGCAAAAAATACACTTGAGAGACATGGGAAGTAAAGGAATGTGTTGCACCTATCTTTCTGTGGACTCCAGGAAACATGTGGGCTAGAATGTTCACGAGCTTGTTTCCCTTCCTTGTCCATGTTTTGTGTTCTGTAACTTCGCCCACCACGAGTCCTTGATGGAGAACTAGCTTGGACTAGGGGAGTCCTGCAGGGACAGGTCTGCTTGCTGCCTGCTGGGATTATAATGTCAAGGGTGGCCTGTTGGAGGTTAGAAAGACAGCTTGAGTCTTGGGGACCCTGAGTGCGTATTAGCCACCGATCGGTTACAGGTGTGTTCAGTGCTCCATCTATGCTGGACTGGGCCAGGCCTGGGGTGGTCCCTGGAGGGTCTTTCCAACATGGTCTGTGTCTTTCAGGGTTTCCCTTCTGGTGAAAGAAATTCAATGAAGAAGGCCCTCGATTGAGCTGGAGTGTTTAGAGTAGTTGAGAGTAAATCTTGCCCCTCGAGTGAGTTTACCAAACAGATAGGGAAATGGCCTTGCTAGTTACCAGGACAACATGGGACTCCCTAATTCCCCCATCCCTGATTCCAAGTCTGATGACTTGGTAGTGAGCTCTTTCCCCGGTGAAATCCATTTTCATGGGCTAAAACGCCAGCACCCCTAAGTCGATTCAAAGGCATGGACTCTTGAACCCATAGGAAGTCCCAAGAGATGGGTTCCGATCCTCTGCCAGAGCCAGCACTGAATAAAAGGAATTCATAGACTCTCACTTTCAAGATCATTCAGAGCCCTGAAAGCTTAGATGTCACCAAGAGCCTTCCAACTTCTGCTTGAGTCCCTCCATTCACAAGGAGCTCACTGCCTCCTGTGAAAGTTTGTCCTGATTGTTGGAAAGCTTCTCCTTCTGTTAACTGGAAATCTGTCTCAAGCTTTTACCAGTTGGTTCTCACTCATGGTAGAGTCCAGAGAAGGATGATGGATTGCCATGACTCTCCTCGCCATGTCTGGAATTTCTCCCAAGTTCAGTGGACAAGGCCACGGACTGGCTATGGGAAGATGTTGATCAAAGCGTAGTTGATAATAACCACTGTGGTTGCATCGCAGAAACCAGAGTCCCCTTCCATGGCTCAGCCCTTTGGGTATTAGAAGACAGTGATTACTTCCTTCCCCAAGTTTTTATTCTCTAAGCTGCTTTGTTTCTTCTCTGACGTGGTCTGATCTACTTTCCCTGTCTGGTTCCTCTCCATTGGCTGTGGTCTTTATTCCTCTTAAATTAACATTCCTAGGTCTGACCACAAAATTGTAGGCTGGTATGGAAAAATAATAATAAAAGTAGGTGACGTTATTGAGTTTTACCATGCACTAGGCACTCCCGTTCCCTCCTCACTTAATCTCCACAATGACCCTATGGAATAGGAATTATTATTAGCCCTGTTTACAGATGAGAACACTGAGGCACACAAAGACCAACAAACTTTGCACAAACACACAGCTAGTAAATGGTGAACCTGGGACTATCCACCAAGCAAACACCGGATTCCCAAACCTGAACTCTTCATGATCATGTCCTTCCTCTAGATGCTTAACCCGTGTTGATACAGCCTAAGGTTAAGCTAGGTCTTGGATGAGAAAGCTGTGTTGCTCACAGGAGAAGGCAGGATCTGCTTGGAAGATGTGGCCCTGAGATCCTGTTCTGATGTTAGATGCATCAGCCATGGGACACCAACTGTGACCAGGGGCAGTCCAAACAATTTGAGCCTGCTTGTTAGGGTGTCGCTGGATGCCTGTCTTCCTGAGTGGGCCTTCAGGTCTTTGGGGGCCCGTGCCCATGTTGTGGGGGGCTTCCTGCTCAGTGCACTGTGTACCTCTGGAGATTTCTGAATGGGAGCTGCCCACGGACATGTCTCTACATATGGTCCCCTGGCAGGGAAGCTTGGATTTTTATTTAACTGAAAGCGTCATTCTTGTTTTTTTTTTTTTTTTTCCTGATTCTAAAAATCATACCTGTTCGTGTTAGAAAGAAACTCCAAAGGGCACCAGAATCCCACAAAAAGTTTAGACACACACACACACACACGCATTTGGGTGGTTGCCCTCCCTGTCCTTTCTCTGCATATTTGCCCTGAGAGCTACGTCTGGGTGCAACTTTGATGAATTAGATCATGTCTACGTGCTGTTCTGTAACGTGCTTTTTAAATTTAACTTTATGTCACGCACTGATTTCTTTGTCAATAAACATGAATCTCCCTTTAAATTTTTAAAGACCTTTATAGAGTTTTCTTCTGTGGATTATCGGAGGTATTTGACCAGTCTCTTGTTGATGGGCTTTTAAATTGTTTTAGGGGTTTTCCCTTTTGGAGGCCCCACCATTCTGTGTTCGGGGTCCTTGGGGCTTGTTGATTTCAGAATTTCAATTTTTGTCAGAGTTTAGAAATGTGTGTGATGACTCTTCATCATCTATACCCCCGGTGGGATCTGGGCAGCCCCCTGGTATGAGACACAGTAATAATTCTGAACAGGACTAATTCTGTCTAGTGTCATCAAAGCAATACATAACCACAAATCCATTCCATGAAGATCTGGCATGTAAACGAATTTGGTGCTGAGCTTTAAGACCATTTTTCTTTCGGGCTTTTTAGGGATTTTTGGATTGTGGGCAAGGGCCTCTGGCCCTGTGTTTAAGAAAAAAAATGCTGCAGTAATTCTTCTCAGGCATATATCTTTGCCCATTTGTCCCGATTTCTTCGTAGGATAAATTCCCAGAAGCGGCAAGGAGGGTCATCAAGATCCTTCAGCCTATTGCCTGCCCTGCCTCGCCCTTCATGGCTGCTGAGGGATTTATGACTTTGACAGTTGTGAAGGGGACAGATCTTGTCCTGGGGTGGGGTTGGGAGACTTTTCATTCTTTTCCAGACTTACAACCCCATAGCCTAATTTCTTTAAGGCCTGGACTAAATTCTTTCTGCTCCATAAAGAAAGTGAGGTGATGCTGATTTGCCTGGCGAACAGGCACGTAAGCTACTGTGGATAATTCCAAGGTGTTGGAAGGACCAATATGGGGAAGCAGAGTGGCTGCTTGCTTGGTCATAAACCTCCATCCCCTATAATAACGAGGAGTAGAAGGATGAAATGTCAGTTTATGCTGAATAAAGACGACAGAGTGACTGTTATTAAATTGCACTAATCTCACAAGTGGAGATAAAAAGAAAAAAAGTTTTCCTATATTGAATATCTAGCTTTTTAAAGTAATTAGGAATATTAAAGCACTGACAATGATTGAGATAGAAACATTATTCATAACTTTTATTTCCGCACTGGGCACTGGTCCAGTGTATTTCATTTATGAGGTTTCAGCTGTAAGGAGAAGGACGTGAGCCAATTCCTAAATTAAATATGCCCTGTTAACTTTTATAAATGATACCCAAGAATCAACTTGGAAATTTAAGTCTTCATTGTATTATTTAATTATTGTATTTCTTGGGTCCTGCTTCTCAGCTTCCCGTCCCGTGGTGCTTTGCGGTTTGTTTTCGGGTCTCTAGTGTGGTGTTTTGGCTTGAGTCTAGGGCCTTCCCAGAGCTGCTGGGGTAGACACGAGAGAGAAGTCTGCACCTCCACCTCCCCACTGTCCCCCCACCTTCTCCCATTCTTAGATTCCACTAAGATTGCACGTGTTTCGTCCATGTGCACCGACCAAGTGCGGGAAAGTAAAAGCTCCCTTACTACTCAGTGTCTCTCTGTCTGATGACGCCTCCCACCACCCCAACCCATGCTGGCATGAGGCAGGACCGCAGTCCCCGAGTAATGAAGGCAGCAGGAACCGCGTTGGGCCGCCACCAAGAGTAGCTCCTGCCAAATCACATGTCTTCTTATCTTGAATGGTGTGTGGGACCCCTGGCTGACTTGGCTTCCAGTTATCCTTGCAGATGAAAATAGAACATTTACCAGCTCAGAAATCTGCGCATACTTCCAGACTAGCCTGGGATGTTTAGGTCCGTGCTTTTCAAACCTAAGGTATGGGTTTACTAGAGTTGTGTGTGCTGGTGTGTGTGATAAAAGATGCATAACAGAAAATTAACCTATTTTAACAATTTTTTTAAAAAAAAGATTTTCTTGAGAGTGTGTGCACAAGCAGGGGATGGGGTTGAGGGAGAAGGCAGACTCCCCTTGCAGCAGGGAGCCCAACAACAGGGCCAGATTCTAAGATCCTGAGGTCATGACCTGAGCCAAAGGCAGATGCTTGACTGACTGAGCCACCCAGGCACTCCCCATTTTTATTTATTTATTTATTTTTAGAGATTTTATTTATTTATTTGTCAGAGAGAGAGAGAGGGAGAGCGAGCGAGCACAGGCAGACAGAATGGCAGGCAGAGGCAGAGGGAGAAACAGGCTCCCTGCCGAGCAAGGAGCCCGATGTGGGACTCGATCCCAGGACGCTGGGATCATGACCTGAGCTGAAGGCAGCCGCTTAACCAACGGAGCCACCCAGGCGTCCCGGCACTCCCCATTTTAACCATTTTTAAAGATACAGGTCTGTAGCATTAAGTACATTCGCACTATTGCACAATTACTATTTCTATCCATCTCCAGAACTTCCTTCATCTTCCCCAAATGAAGCTCCATACCCATTAAACACTAGCTCTCACTCTCCACTCCCCTTAGCCATAGAAGCCACATTCTATTTTCTGTCTCTAAGTATTTGATCATTCTAGGTAGCTCGTATAATATCTGTCTTTCTGTGGCTAGCTTATTTCACTTAGCATAGTATATTCAGGGTTCATCCATATTGTAGCATGTCAACTTCTTCGCCCTATAAGGCTGGATCCTATCCTATTGTCTGTAGATTCCATTTTATCTGTTCATCCATCAGTGGAAACATGGGTTGCTTCCACCTTGCGATTACGGTGAATAATGTTGCTAGAACACAGGTGTACAGATCGCCTTTCTGCTTTCACTTCTTTGGTGTATATACTTCTTTGGATCACCGATCCAGAAATGCATCAGTGGATCATGTGATAATTCTGCATTTAATTTTTTGAGGAATCACCATACCTCATTCTACAGCATCTGTACCATTTTACATTCCCACCGGCAATGCCCAAGGATTCCACTTTCTTCACATCCTTGCCAACACTTGTTATTTTCTCTGGGTTTTTTTCTGATTAAAACAAAACACATCCCTGTGAATATCTCATTGTGGTTTTGATTTGCATTTCCCTAATTAGTGATATCAAACATCTTTTGTGTGTTTATTGACTATGTGTAGATCTTCTTTGGAAAAATGTCTACTCAAGTTCTTTGCCTGTTTTTTAATTGGGTTGCTTGTTGTTGACTCGTAGGAGTTCTCTATATATTCTGGATAATAATCCCTTATAGGATGTATGATTTGAAAACATTTTCTCTCATTCCATGGGGGTTGCCTTTTTGCTCTGTTGATTAGGGTCCTTTCATGCACGAAAGTTCTCATTTTAATGAAGCCCAGTTTATTTATTTTTTCATTTGTTGCCTGTGCTATTGGTGTCCTAGTGAAAAAATCATTTGGATTGCCAAATCCAATGTCATGAAGCTTTTCCTCTATGTTTTGTCTAAGAACATTACCATTTTAGCTCTTGCATTAAGGTTTTGATCCATTTTGAGTAAATTTTTGCATATGGTGTAAGGAAAGTGTCCAGCTTAGGTTTCTTTGCATGTGGATACCAAGGTTTCTGAGCACCATTTGTTGAAAAGAATTTTCTAAAGATTTTTGAAGCTATGGAGTTTAATTTTTTCACCATGTAATGGTACATTAGTTATCTGATAAGTAATTTTAAACACTGCTCCTTGTATTAAAACAAATAAAAATTGGTTATAGAATTAAATGCAGAATTGGTATGCTTTAAAACAAAACAAAACAAAAATGTGATTATTTGAGCCTTTGGTGGACCTTTCGCAGCTATGCCACCAAAACTCCCTGGGAACAGGGCTAATTTAGGAGTAAGGTTTGGGAAGCGGTAGAAAAATGCAAGAAGTCCATCAGCAGAATTAGATCTCCCAATGACTGTTTGCAAGGATGGTTGAATTAAGATATCAGGCCATAAACCCCTTCCCCCCCCTGCATTCTTGGGCATCTTCCCTCCAGCCTGCTGGGCTGTCTGTGCCCCCCCAACCCCATCTGTGTCTGGGTTCCTTTGCTCTGGGTTGGCATAAAGCCTCTGTCCCAGCTCATACTCCCTTGTCTCAGGTGTTACAAGGTCTTTGCATTTTCTATAGTGCTCAGTGCTGGGCCCTCCGTGGCCGTGAGTCTTATGAATCTCACATTTGCTGTTTTCTTGAAGATCTTTTCACATACCTTTCCATTTAACCACCAGTTCCTGGAATAGAATATCTGAAAGTATGGCCTGGGATCCTGGAACCAAATCCAAGATCTCGTGATTTAACCTGAAACCATTGAATCAAGAGCTAGGAGGGACCATGGAAATTACTGGGTCTGCTTCCATTTTACAGATGGGCAAACTGAGGTCCCTCGAAAGGAAACTGCTTCCGGGGTGATCCAGGGAGGTCGTGGCAGAGCTGTGACTTGATCCCGGGTCTCTTGACTCCTGTGCCTTTTGTCTCTCTCCAGCTGCTGTAGGAGTTCAGGGCTAGAGTTATCTTAGAGGCAGCTGGATCTCATTATACCAAAGCAAAGAGGCCAAGTTGTTCTATAGACTTTTGTGCTGATGACCCAAAGGTTCCCGATCCTCTCGGTTCCTTCTTAGCTTAGGCTTAGAGCAGAGACACCTGACTATAGGGCAGCCCAGGGCACTGGGATTAGAAATTTCCAGAGGGAAATGGGGCTAATTTAGGAATAAGGTTTGGGAAGCGGTAGAAAAATGCAAGAAGTCCATCAGCAGAATTAGATCTCCCAATGATTGTTTGCAAGGATGGTTGAATTAAGATATCAGGCCCTAAACCCCTTTCCAACCCTAGGTGGCTTGAAAAGTACATCAGGGAAGAGTTCCCATCTCAGTGGCCCCTGGACATACTTCTCACTGATGCACGTGGATACGCCACTGTCTAGAAGCACAGAACATGAGGGCAAAGCAAAAGTACAGGATGTGGGCTGGGGTTCCTGCCTCCTGGGGCAAGAGGCACCTGGAAGGACATGGGCAGGGCTTGATGGGGGAATGAGCGGGCCAGCTACATAGGTCTGCTGCCAAGGGCCACACCCAAAACTTAGGGGATCTTCCTCAGTGATGGATGGGGTAAGGAGCCCGAGGGAGAGTAGTGGGAGAGGAGAAGGAAACCTGAGGGGCCACAGAGTCTGAGGAGGAAGGTAAATGGGGTTTCCTGCTCCCACCATGCACAGATGCCCCACGCAGATGATCTCATTTCATCTCGTGGCTCAGAGGGGTCATGCATGTTATCTCCATTTCACAAAGAAACCAAAGCTTGGGAAGTAGAGTAGCTTCTGATCTTCACCCAGCTAGCAAGGGGCAGATTAGAACCCAGAATTGTGTTTTTCCCATAGCTCCAGACTGCCTCCAAGGAAATAGAAGCCCTGTGCCATAAAACACAGGAAAGCTGGCTTCAGGACATACCTCTGCCTGGGTGATCCTAGTTAAGTCCTTCCCTCTCTGTGAGCCCCAGTTTTCTCCTCTGTAAAATGGGAAGCTTGGCGTGGATATTCCACTCTTAAATCCCATGATGCTCTGTTTCTGGGAAGTCACAATCTAGTATCACCTAATCAAGGGCCCTGGTGACCTTCCTACTGACCTCTGGGGAGGGAGTCTCCTTCCCCCCAGCAGCGCCCCCCCCCCCGGCCCCCCCCCCCCCCCCCCCGCCACCGCGGCCCTCCTGTGATTCTCTCTCCTCATTCTGGGACCTGGGAAAGGAGTGGGGAGGAGGACAGCCATGGGTGGGGGCAGCTGCGTGACTCACATCCTCACCTCCCCCGGTGGGGTGGGGGGGGCTGGTTTCCTGGGGATCCTTGGCAGCCTTAGCTGGGAGGGGGTGTATGGAGGGAGGCTGCAGCTCCCCTGGTTGGTTGGTTGGTCGTGTTTTCACTACGCTGAGCCGGCTGTCAAGGTTAAAGTAACTTCAGATGAATCACCACAAAGCAATTACACTTGCTTTTTCTCTGCCCAGCCTGCGGCCCCTCTCAGAACCACCTGGGCGGCCTTCTGCCGGCATCTGGTGCGCCTATGGGCCTCCCCGGGACAGTGGGCTCCGTGTCAGCAGCGCGCACTGGGGCCCAGGCACTGTGACAGGAACAGAAGGGAGGGGCGGATGCGGCAGAAATGCTTTTTCAAGGTCTATGCGTGAGGGAAGCTGCTATTCACCCCAGAATTCTAATTTCAAACAAAAAAGAAGTCCATGGCCAGGGCGACAGGCCCCGCTGGCTCCATGCTCTGTGTCCCTTGAGTTCCACTTAATGCACGGTTACTGAGCACTTGTCAGATGACAGCACTGCCAGGGGTCCAGGGCTGAAGGGGGACGGGGACTTAGGGATGTGGAGGGCGTGGCCCCCAGCCTCAGGGAACTTGGAGCAGGAAGCCAGAGCTACTAGCACAGAGAGGAGGGAGTTGGAAGAGTCCCCAGAGAGAGAAGGCTCTGGCTTTCATGGGGGAGTAGCACCTGGATGGTTCAGGAAAGCCCTCAGGGGGAGGGTGCAGAAAGGAAGGGTATGTGCCATGCTCCCATTTTAGATGAAGAAACTGGGGCACATAGAGGTGGAATGATGGCCTGTGGTCCCACAGCTCGGGAGCGTCACAGGTGGGTGTGCCTGGCCTTTTTCCACAGACCACTGGGATTAAAAAAAAAAAAAAAAAGCAAGAACCAACTCACTTGTTAGGGGCCTATGGTGGAGGCTGAAAGAGACCTCAGCCCAGCGGCTGCCAGAGTCCTGGGGGGCTGGGGGCTTCAGGGAAGAGATGGCAAGAAGGCAGATTTGCCCTTGGCTGTCACCTCCCCCCAGCCCCTGCCTTCCTCCCTTTAAGACCCCCCCCCCCCCCCCACCCCTATTCTTGGTGGTGTTCTGGAAGCTAGTGAAAAGGTTTATTTCCTCCTTTCCAGAGTTTCTTCCTTTTCTGAGGTGCCTTTCAGGAGAAATGGGGAATGAGAAACAGATGCTGGTGTGCTCTGCCCTCACGGGGACCCAGACTGTTGTTTGGGTGAGGATGAGGCTGGATGGGGACAGCCTGTGGAGACCCCAAAACATGAGCCTGAGGGCAGCTGCTCTGCCTTGCCACATCTCTACCCCAGGACTGGCTCTTGCTCCTGTGATGATGCTCACCAGGAAAGGAAGGGAGAACTAAGGGCCTCCTTCCCAGGTCTCAAGGAGGCAGACCATGGGGCAGTAGGGTTCATGGGGTACCTCTGCCGCCCTGAGAGAGGTCAGATCCTCAGGGCTTCACCCCATCCCCCTGTACCCCTGTGCCTCTCAGACCAGGGGACGTATTGGGACCAGTCCCATCTGAGCAGGATCAAGGGTCAGGAAGGTCTATGTGGGCTCTCCCGGAAGTCGGTTTTTTGTTTGAGAATTCCAGAAACAGGGTAGCCTGGAGCCTGTGTGAGCTGCGTGTTCAAGGGGGCTGTCGGAGGTTGGGGAGCGGGGAGGCACATTCTGCCAGCCTCAGCTCTGGCCATCTGCTCCCTGAGAACAAAATTAATAAATAAGTGACACACAGGGAGTCTCAGGAACTGGGGGAGAAGGAAGAGGGTGGGAGAACCCGCGGAGAATGTGACAAAAGCAGAACAGAATGGCAGCAGCCAAGCTGGTATCTTCATGTGGGGTTGGCAGGCAGTGCCGCCAGCCCTCCCCGGCCCCACTCAGGCATGAAAAGGACACCGTGCCCACCCTCGACACATACACATGTACACACACACACACACACACACACACACACACGAATGCACACAGGAAAGCACACGACCTCACTTCCAGGATGGGCGCGTGGGCTGAGTCTCCATGGGAAACAGGCCCTCCGGGAAGAGAATTATGAACTGTGCCATCTTGGCCCCAGCAGCCTAGAGAAGGATCTGGAACTCTGACAGGGAAAGGGAGGGAGCAGGTGGGGGTGGGGCATTGTCTCTGGGGCAGCCCAGACCTGCAGCGTGCTGGGCATCCCTGCAGAATGGGGATTAGATCTCTGATCTCACCTTATCCTACTTGCCTGGGGAGGTGGGGATGACCGCCCTTGTGATGCAGATGAGGAGGCTGCTGTGCTGTCCCCACTCAGTAATATGCCCCCCACGCTGTGGGGCTGAGGAAGAAGTGGCATTTGAGGCTGAAAGGGAGGGAGTTCTGGCTTTTGCTCTCACTTAGGCTTCTGTCCTAACTCACGTCAGCACTTACTGTACATGCCATCCTAGTTGTTATTCATGATTATTCATGATTATTCATGATTATCCGTGATTATTCATGGTTACCCCCATCTTTCAGATGAGGGAGCAGAGACTCAGGGAGGTTGAGGACCTGGCCTGAAGGCACTAAGTGTCAGAGTCGAACCACACATGGGAGGTAGGGAAGGCATAAGAGCGAATATGGGCCCGGTCACTTTCCTGCTCCCTTTTGCCTGCTGGAGAGTACCCTAGCTCCTCAGCCAGGCCTATAACACTCCTCTGGGTCTGATGCCTGCCTAGTTCTTAGCTTCATTCACCATCACTACACACCACCTTCTCCCTGCCCCACCTTCCTTTCTGCACTGACCCTTTTGCTCTTTTGCTTTTAAAGCTCAGCTCAGGTGCCATCCTTCCTGTGACATTTCATGATTCCCACACCTTGACTGTTTCCACACAGCCAGTGTCCAGGGTCCATGCCACCCTGGACAATCAGTGTTTGATTACGTGTTTGCTGTCCTCTCTGTCTGCATCCCCTGCGACCTTCCCCGTGGCAGGGCCCAGTCTTATCTCTGGGAATCCAGGACCCCGAGTGCCTCAGGCACGTGGGGGACACTCAGCACAGCAGTCAGTGGGACCCAGTGGATTCACTCTCTCATTTTATCATGTTTGGGTTCCTCTGGATGATGATGTCTTGGTAGCACTTGGACTAGGGAAGAGTATGGAGCTCCAGGCTGGCTGCTTAGGAGATTTCAAAGCCAAGTCCCTTGATCTTCCAAAAGTTCTCATCTGGTATCTCCCCAGTGGGTGTTCTCAAGGATTGTGATGTGAGGCCAGGAGTCAAGTTGGTCCTTCAGAAGAAGCAGAGATCATGTGTAGCTGGGGGAGTGGGGGAGATGCCAGAAAAACATGGGAACCAGAGCTCGAAGAAGGATGAGATTTGAAGTCTCAGTAGTCAGGTACAGAAAGAGAGGACTTCCAGGCAGACAGGTGTGCTTAAGCCAAGCTACTGCCTGGTGAGCAGGTCTCTGTGACTGCAGCAGAGGCTGCCTGGAGTGGGGGAGGGGAACCAGGGTAGGTGGGGTTGTACTTTGACCCCAGCAGCCCAAGGAGCTTGGACATTATTCCACAGGCCTTGGGGAGCTCCTTAAGGCTCACTTTTCATCAGCTGAATTCTGTTGTTTCCTCATGGTGACCTATGAACTCTTCCTTCTCCCAACTAACCTGTGACCAGTCTGGGCCTGGGTCTGGGAGCAGAGAACACACTGGAGGCTCTGATCAACCCTCCCATCCTAGCTAATCAGCCCCCCTCACCCGGGGCCAGCTGGGCTGTGCTCTCCTCCCTCTGTCCCCACTGGAGGCCACTGAAGAACATATGGCAGGCTCACTTTGGCATGGTGTGGGGAGCAGATTGGATGGGGATGGGGGAGACCACCATGATTAAGAGTTGGAGAATGGATCTGGGCAGGAGGTGACCCACAGGGGCCAGGTTGGATGTATTCTGATGCCCTTCTGTCTCCTTGGCCAGACCGGGGAAGACAGATGTGATGGCCCATGGGATGGCCAGGCATAGTGCCCAAAACAGGCTTATTGGCCTCTAGGATCTTTGACTCCCACCTGCCTGTCAGGGGCAGCCCTACCCTCCACCTCCCATCCTCAGACACCCATGGGATCCCCAGGCAGGCAGCAACTGCCCAATGAGGCCGCAGCAGCAGAGGCAGCAGCCGAACTGGGGAATCTGTCACCCTCTAATGAGGAAAGCCCATTTTGGCAGGCTGGGTAATAGACCTCAAATTGAATAATTAATAAAGTTATAAAAATACGTCTACTATATGGCCAGAATAATTTAGCCCAATTAGAAGCAATTATTTCTTGCAGTTATGCCACTTGGTAAATTTTACGAACAGCTGCAGCAGGGTTCCCAGCTTTGGCTGCCTGCTTGAGAGGTTCTTTTGACACCAGATCTTCCCCTAGGGCATTTTCCATTGAGGAACATCCACCCATCCGGTCATCCATCCATCCGTTTAGCTGTGTATTGGTTTCTCTCTATATCTGTCCATCATTCTGACTGACCATCTCTCCATCTCTTCATCCATACCTCTGTCCATCTGCACATGCCTCCACTGGTTCATCCATTCATCCATCTGTCCATTCATTCAGCAGATGCTCCTTTGAGCCCCTTCCTTGTGCCCTACACAGTGCTGAGTCCTGAAATGTGGAACAAGTAAGACCCTGCCCCTGGCCCTGCCCAAGGATCCTCCAGCCCAAGCAAGTGAGCCTTGGCGTAGTACAAGCTGTTATTCCTATTCCTGTTCTGAGGTCATGCCAGATAGGGTTTTTATTCTCCATCTCTTTCTTTGTATCCTGGGGGATACATATAGAGATATTTGGACTTAAACCTGGCCTGTGTTAGATCATAGGTTTCTTCACAATATCTTCAGCTCATTCCCCTACATCTGAGAGCTTAGGGATCCACTGGCTTTAAACTATCACTGCTCTGGGTCCTAACCTTTTATCAGGTGGAGGTCAAGAGATGTGGGATCCGGATGCATCCTGGCCCCTGCTTTCAATGTGATCTGGACAAGACATCTACTTTTTGTTGGTTTGCCTATAAAGTATGATGAATCAGTGTGCTCCTCTGAGCACACAGGGATGACTGAAGTCAAGATGCTTGGGGCCACCGGTTAGTGGCTCTCTGGAACATTGGACAAAAGTTGAATTCTGCACCTCATAACTTTATATAGATTTCCTGCAGGAAAACCTTCCATAAAGCCAATGCTCTTTTTGGGAGTGAAGATACCCTCATTCTGATTTCCCTACCTGGACATTGAGACTTTTCTTATAAGTGCAGCAAACCTATGACTGAACTCATTAAGTCTCCATAGGACCCTTGCTGTAAGCTGGACAAATCTGACAGAATTACCAAGTGAGTTATATTATGGTCACCAAACATTTCCTAGGGTTTGCTCTGGGGATGCAGAAAGACCTCAGCTTTCCCCCAGCTCTAGAGTCAGCCTCTCTGCCCTGGGTTCCTTTTTGTCTCACTGTGAATCAGAATGTCGGAGCTGGCAAAACAAAGTAGAAAGGCAAGCCTCTGACTGGGACAAGATACTCGGAACACAGTCCACAAAGGGTAAATATCCAGACTGTGTTTTTAAATCCCAAAAATCAATAAGAGCAACCCTGGCAAAGAATATAAACATGCACTTCACAGGAAAAGGATATTTTGATGGGCAGTAAGCATATGAAAAGATGCTCATCTCCCTGGCAAGCCAGGAAATGCAAATTCAAAGGAGAGATGCCACCTTATCACACTCAGCATTTTGGGGGAAAGCAGTTTCTCATAGTACCAAGTGTTGGCAAGGATGCTGGTGAACGGACACTCTTATGTGCTCCTGATGAGAGAGGGGGCATTTGGGAAGCAACTTGGCAATTTTTAAGATCTTATTTATTTATTTGACAGAGAGATAGCACAAATAGGCTGCCAGCAGGGAGAGGGAGAAGCAGACTCCCCGCTGAACAGGGAGCCCAGTGTGGGGCTCGATCCCAGGATTCTGGGATGCTGACCTGAGCCAAAGGCAGGCGGTTAACCAGCTGAGCCAGGCGCCCTGCAACTTGGCAATTTTAAATAAAACTGAAGATAAAACCAACCCCATGATGCCCTGTTTCTCAAATATTTTTTCCTATTGCAACCTGGATTAAGAAACACATTTTGTATAAAATGTCCCGTGTACCGGCGCACACCCAGGCGCACACTGACGTTTGAACATCTCTTCGAGTTAATTATTTTAAAGGGTCATTGTGACCTTTGATATTAATTGCGTGACTCTCTTTGGGGTTCTAGTTTACAGCTTGGGAAGCTCTGCCCCAGGGAGCTTCTCCAGGTGTGTGTCGCCTGCATCATTGTTTCGGTGCTGAAAAGCAGCAAGGAGCATAGAGGTCCCTCAAGAGGGGACTGGGATGGCTCGTAATCTGTTCATACAATAGAATCGCCACAGCAGTTAAAAGGAATGAGCTAGTGCTGTACCTGTCTACTTGCATGAATCTCAAATACATAATAGTGAGTGGAAAAAAAGCAAGTTGCAAAGGGCTACATACATCCCACATAATAATCATTTATATAAAGTTCAGAAGCCTGTGAAATAATGAATATGCTATTTGTGGGTCCATTCAGATGTAGTGAAAGTATAAAAACAGGCACGGCAGTGATAAATGCAGAAGTTGGCCTTAGGTTGCCCCTGGGAGGGAGGAGGGAAGAAGGAGGAGGGAGGACTCCACGAGCAGTTTCAGCTCTGCACTGTTTTATTCGAAAATGCGAACATCTGTAGCAAAACGGGGGAATGATAAGACTTGTTGGGCAAATATCCCCTACTTTAATTTTCTCTATACTTTACAATACACTCGAAATACTCCGTATGCAGAAGACAAGTCATCACCTCTTTCTCCACCTGGCAGGCACCCAAGCTCAGGTGAAGAAAAACAATGTGTTGGTCTGTGTTATACTTAGCTGTCTGTTTCGTTCAATTCAGTTCAACAGATGTTTGCTGAGCACCTACTAAGCGTCTCTCAATGCCAGATGTGAGGTGAGGAGCAGGCAGGGAGGCAGGAAGGATATTGCAAGTAAAAAGTGGGACCTTGGCAAGGGCACAAGTTGCCCATTGTCTCTGCTACAGAAAGCAGATATACTGTGCATGCCACAAAGAAGGGTCTCGTTCTTCCTGCGAAATCAGGGAGGGTTCCCTGGAAGAGGTGAGGACTGAGATGGGCCTTGGAGGATGAACGGGGATTGATTGGTAAGGGACTCTGGAGACAAGAGGAATCTTGAGCTCCACAATGCTCCAGGTCTGCTTGGGAAAGAAAAGGGAACAGGACAGCTCAGGCCTCTGAACTCAAACATGGTGGCTAAGGTGGTGAAATGCACCTTTGTCTGTAGCGCCCAACGGGAGCCAGACAAATGGAGTAGGGAAGTGGGTCTAATTCATCATGGGGTCTTAGGAGTCCTGGGCTCCTGGAGGCTCCGGGAGATGGTGATAGCCTGCCCTCTGCAAAGGGGCACAGCCTCTCAGCGACAGCCCGCTGGACTGCCCATCCTCACACAAGGGCCCCAGCAGGGAAGAGAGGGACAAGGTTCTGTTCAGCTCCCAGACTTCAGATTTATTTGACCGGCTCCCGATAAATTCCTCATGCCCGGGGCCTCACCATCCATCTCAGGGTGGCGGGGCAAAGGCAGAGGTGGGGGTGGACGGGCACAGGAAATGTCAGTCTTAGATTGCTCGGGGACCTGTCCACGTGTCTTGCCAGGAGGCAAGCCCCTAAATCCTCCCCTGCCTTGCTCCCCTCCTAGTAAATCTGAATAGTTTAAAATAACTCTGTCCGACCTTGAGGCTGGCGCCAACTTGGTGTCATCCATCAGCCCTGGCCGATTTCTTATTAAGGTTTTGCTGTTCCCTTGGAAAAGTTGCTACCTTAAATCAAAGGGCCGATAGGGCCGGGAAGAAACAGAGGAGCTGGAGACAGTGGGGAGACAGCCAGTCGGGAAGGTGAGCGTCTAGTCCTACATGGGGGGCAAGATGGATGGCCTTCCTGGGTCCTGGCTCTGCAGCGTCCCCGGTGGTGAGTCTAGGGACATGAGGTATCTAAGGTCTGTATGGCTTGAAAGGGCTGCCCGGGGAGCAGCTCCGAGGTGAGCACCTTCCCCGAAGAAGGCAAAGGTAAAGTGGGCGCCCAGCCCACTTTAAAGAGTATGCTCACTCTTCATTCACTCACTCACCTGGGAGTGCATTTCATTTTGTATATTTGTGTTGGATGCCAACCGGGCTTTTGTGCCCAGTTCTGGATGCTGGAGAGACAGCAGCAAACCAGACCAAGTCTGTGCCTTCGGTGGGGCCTACCTTCTAGTGAGGGAGACAGTTAGCAGGCACGGAAATAAATACAGTAACTTTCAGATGTTGGTATGAAAAAAAATAAAGCGGAGTAGTAAGTTCAAGGGAGTGAGGCAGGGTGGTTATCCAAGGCCTCTCTGAGGAGGGACATTTGAGTCAAGACTTAGGTGATAAGAAAAAGCAGAGATGGAGGGTGTGTTGGGAACACCCAGGACTTGGTCTATTTCTGACTCAGCAGACAGAATTTGTTTAATGGATATAGGACAGTTGCTAAGCAGACTCTGTTTAGGATTTATGAATGGCCAGGCAGGTTCCTGCCCACACAGTGCTTTCAATCTACAGAGTGTGATTACCCTACTACCTGAGGAACAGTAGGCGGGCTGTGCATTGTGCTAAGAGCTCAGGGAAGGCGCAGAGCCCTTCCCATTGGCCTGAGCAGGGAAGGGCTCCTGGAGGGCAGAGTGCCTGCAGGGCATCGTTTGGTGTGATGTGGGCTCTGCCAATGGTGCTGGGCTGAGCTAGATAGTACTCATTTATTCCCTCAGGTGCAGTCCTGGGCTGGGGGAGGGTTGGGGAGGGGGCACGGAAGAAGTCCCTGGTGTAAGAGCCAGGGCAGCGAGGAACTTGGGGTTGGAACCAGCTTTCTTTAAATCACTGGCAGCAGGATGAGTGGTGTCAATTGTTTTCTCCTTGCTGTTGCTGTCACCAAAGGAAATCACTGAAGTTTCCCCTCTTTTCTGCACTGCATGTTTTTTGGCTCTGGGTCACAGCCCTGATGGGGAACCAGGAGCCCTGCATGGTCCACATCACAGGAAATGACAGCTCTCCAATGTGGCTGCCGGGCTTCTCCGGGGAGATCACAAACCACATATGCAGGGCTGCTATTGAAACGAACATCTCTCTTTCAAAGTCAATACCATTTGCTTAGCAAATAAAGATTAGCAGGACAGGCTTCCCTGCCTTTGCTCTCAGCTCTAATAGTCTCTCGACATCGGTCACAGCCAGAGTGTCTGGAGAACAGGCAAGAAATGTAGTGAGTTCTGTGCAGAAAACAAGCAGATGGGCTGATGGACTTTTAGGGCCAGCCCAACAGTGTATCTCACAGTGGGAGCCCCCAGAGAGCAGGCTCTAGGTTAAGCACTGGGGGATAAGGCAGTAAGATGCTGCCCCTTTCCTTAAGGAACATAGAGCCTAGTAGAGGGAACAGGCAGGTGAATCAGAGCATTAAAGAGTTGCGGGTGCTGATGCCTGTATACAGGGTATGGGGCAGGGGGCAGTCCCATAGGTGGGTCTTAGGTAGAGCTTTTATCTCCCCAACTCTGTGCCCAGGCAGTGCTTGGAACAGGATAGAACAAGCTGTGAGACATCGTGGCCACTAAATTATACCAAGAAAAGCCACAGTTGAAATGAATGACGGCTATCCTTTCCCAGTTCTTGGTGGGGAGGTGGGGAGATCAAACTAAGGCAGAGTTTTCTCTCAAAATTAAAAAAAAAATCTTCTTATAACCTTTGCTTTCTGCAGCTGCTTGGCTAGATAAACATTTATAGAAGGGGACAGAACGTCGCTAAGTACCTACTGTGTGGCAGGTGCTGGGCTGGTCTGCGTCTGTGCTTATTGAATCCTCCAGACAGCCTTGCAAATTATGAGGGAAGGAGGTGAGGGAACGAGAGGCAGGAACGAGAGGCAGCGGCTGCTGGGGGGAGAGGTGGATTGATCTGAAGAGCATGTCTGTGTAAGACGATACTCACCTTAGCTCAGAATTTCTAGTTAGCTCTGCGGCAACTTTGTAGATGGTGTTAGACAAGACTTTCCCAACCGCGGAGCCAGCCTCTTCTTGAGTACGGGGTTACTAACTTCTGAACCAAAGATGGTTGAACCCCCTTTTTGTGCAGTGGTGATTCCAAATGCTGAGCGTTCCTCCTTTCAGGCCAAAGTGGATCTCATTATCACATCAGGCACCCTCAGCCCAGCCTGGACACCTTGGGTCATCAGGGAGTCACAGAACGATGGAACATCTGGGGCAGGTGTGCCTTTGAAATTTCTGCTCACTGCAAGGATCTGGTTGAAGGGATAAGCAAGCTTGATGTGATTCCCCTGGCTTCTAGGCGCCAAGGACTTTTGCCAAAGCTGGGCCTCCCAAGCCCTCACTACCTGAGGGGGCAGCCTTGGGGCTGACCTTCCCATGAGCTGTCCCTTGCCCCAGAGCCCACATATGTGATTTTTACTCCAGTCTTTCCTGAATGTTCTCTCCAGACCACTGGGCTCATTTCCCCTAGGTTGGAGAAAAAAGGAGGGGACCTAGGCACCCTTCCTAATTAAAGTAGTTCTCTTACAACAGGTTGGCAAACTATGGCCCATGGGCCATGTCTGTTTCATGTCCTGCCTTTGTAAATAAAGTTTTACTGGAACACAGATGTGCCCCTTTGTTTTGGGAGGTCTATGATCATTTTCTCACAATATCAGCAAGGTTGAATAGTTGTGACAGGGACGGTCTTGCCGGGAAAGTAAAAAAGATTTATTGCTTGGCCTCTTATAGAAAATCTTTACCAATTCCTATCTTAGAACATTAGAATTTTTTGCCCCAGTGTTTTCCCCCATGAAAAGCATTGAGTGGTTTAGAGAGAGCATCACCACACCCTTTTCATCACTGAGGATAATATCATCATCATCATCATCATCATCACCATCATCTTCATCACCATAGCAACAGCAGTCCTGGGGTAAATGTTTAGTCCTGGGAAGCTAAGGGTACAGGTTGTAGAAGCAGACCAGCTCACATCCTGGTTTCACTTTTGTCCCAATTGTGGGGCCTTGGACAAGCTTTACGACCTCCCTGTGCCTCAATTTCTTCTTCTATAAAACAGTAGCTGCTTTGGGGTCTTGTTGTGTGAGATGAATAAGGTATGACATGTAGAGTTCTTAGACGGTGCCTCAGCAAAGTGTCCAATAAATCCTGGTCTACACATTTAATCCTCACGGCAAACCCCTGCTGATCCACAGTCTTGCTCTCCAATTCAGTAACAGAAAAGAGGGCTAACAAGTTTGGCTTAATCACTCACTCTGACAGCTTCTTCTGAACTCAGTTAGCCTTGGATGGGGAGGGACCCTTGTACTTGTGATCTTTAAGTTCCTGCCATTATCATTCCCATTTTACAGGAGAAACTGATGTTGAGGTTGGTTAAGTGTCCATGAGAAACAGGATTCTCTCCAGGCTGTCCAGCCCCCAAAACACCCAGTCATAAGCACCTGCTCTTCCCTGGGTGACTCTCAACTGACTGAGTCCCTGGCTAATAGCAGACGCCCTGTTTGATGAGTGAATTCATGAATGAGAGACACTGTAAGAGCCATCTGATCATGCATTGTCACCAGAGCGGGGGACCTTGTACACCTGGCTACTGAGGTCTCCCATGACCAGCACCAGTATTGTAGGATCACAGAAGAACAGCTCAGCAGCAGCTGGGCTCCTGTTTGGAGCTCATGCCCCTGTCCCAGTGGGAGGGCTAATGACAGCAGGCCATTGAAGATGGGCCCCATGGAAGAAGCCCTGGGCTTAGAATGAGCACACCTGGCTGTGACTCAGCCCTGCCAACTAACTTGCTGTGTGACTTCTGGAAGTCACTTTTCCTCTCTGGGCCTCAACTTCCTCATTTTTCAAATGAGGTCATTCCATGTCATTAGATCAGGGCCAAGTTGGTTGCCTCTCGGGAGCCGTTCTGTCGTATCCGGAGACATTTTTTATTGTTACAGTTGGGAGAAGGGTGCTACTGGTATGTAGTGGTAGAAGACAGGAATGCTGCTAGACATCCTACAGTGTAGACGACAGCCCCACAACCAAAAAGTATCAGGGCCTGAATGTTGGCAGCGCCACCATAGAGAAACCCCACAATGTATAAATATGGCTCTAGAATTTCACCCATCATTTGCTCATGGATTTAACCCATGACTATTATGTGCCAGGCAGTGAACAGGACAGAGTCCACAGATCATAAAGATAATAATAGGAATTCATATTGGCTGAGTGCTAACTGCATACCGAGTTCTTTACATGAACTGGCACTCTTGATCCCTGAAAAGTACTATTACTCCCATTTTACAGATGAAGACATGGAGGCTCAGTAAAGTAAAGCAGCTTGCCTCAGGCCACACAGCTAGTAAGTGGTGGTGTTAGCATTTTTATTAAAGAGTCCAGGCTCCTACCCTATGCCTACTCTTACCTGCCCCAAAACAGGAGAAAGGAAGGTTTCCCCCCACCACCACCACCAAGCCAGTGCCTCCCTTGAGGAAAAGCAGCTCAGTCCCGCTTAGCCCCGTGGTCTCTTTATCATGCAAACCGTTTGCGAACCTGAAAAAGGCCTCAGGACTATAAACCAGCTGGTAATGACCTGACAGGCAAAGGGGGCTGAGAAGTGTTAGGGCCACAGAGACATTAATCTGCTTTCCGCCACTGCTGCTGGAAAGACATTTGTTAGAACGGTTATGGGAGCCATAAAAGCCTATTTGACGGCCGCCCTTCCTAGGCAGGCGCCTCAGCGAGTAAAAAAGGCACCCCTCAGGGCTTAGGCATTACAGGCCCTGTTGGCTAGAGGCAAACTCTTCTTTCTGCCACAGGTAGGATGCTGGCAAAGTGACAGGAGAGAGTGTGGTGTTGCCCCAAGAGAGCTGCATTCCGTCCCCTTCTGTGATTCTAAAATGGCCACCAGACCACCATCACGTCCTGGCCTTCCTCTGGGCCTCAGTTTCTCCATCTGTAAAATGGAGATGTTAATGTTTTTGCTCACAGGGCTGTTTTGAGGCTTTAGTGTGGTGACAGATGAGACCGTGGATGTGACGTATTTCCCAGAGGTGTTAAGCGTCATCGTCACTGGCGGTGGACATAGCAGTAACAGTCGCACAGCAGTGGCATACAGGGCTGACTCTCAGAGATTGAATGAGACCTCAGACCTGGGTGTAGCTTTATAGATCCCTCTAGTTCACCTTCCCCACTGCATAAGAAATAGCCTCCATTCATCACACACTGACTAGGTGCCAAACGTCGTTCTAAGCACTTTCTCCGTATTAAGCCACTGAATCCTTACATCACGCCTATGAATCAGGATGGCGTTCTCCCCATTTTACAGATGAGCAAGCTGCTCCCCAGAGAAGCACTGAAGTTGCCTAGCCAGCTGGCTGGCTCTCCCTGTGACCGCAGCCCCACCCTCAAACACGGATGAGAAATGGACTTGGTTAGTGGGGGGACAGGTGGCACTCTCCTTCCTGGGGGCCTTCACTGCCTCCTGATTGCTGGGGTCGTGGAGTATCACCTGACCTCAGTTTCCCTGCAGGGAAATAGCGCACACTGGTTTGTTTTTGTGGTGTTTGACGTTTCCCAGGAAGTGGGACCTCCCTAAGCCTCAGTTCTGGGTAGGGTGGGCTAATCCAGCCCAATGCGTTCGGGAGGCAGGGCTCAGCCCTCTGGCTGCCACCGGGAAGGGCATTGCAGCCCCACCAGGGGCCTAGCCGGGGGACCGCAGAACTTCACCTCATGGGAGCCTAGAGTTCTGAGGTTTCCGTAATCAGGACTTGGTATGAGGACAGGGCAGCAGGCTGGTCTTGGACTGAGACACACAGGGGATAGTGGTCTCCATTTGGGAGCAGGCCAGGAGCACGGCTGAGTGGGGCCCCCACCCCAGACAGATAAAGGACTGGAAAGCAGGGAGGGCGGCTCGAAGCTCAGGTACAGTGGGCCCTCCAGAGTCCATACAACATCCTGATGGTTGGTTTTCCAAAATTATCATTGAAATAGACAAGTAGACATTTTGCATTCCTGTACATTCCTTCTGGGCTTCCAACAATACCATAGAGATGTTAGCCTGGGAGAATCCCAGGGCCTGTGTGGGTGAGGAGGCCAGGGGTGGGGAGGGAGGACGGGTCAGTGACTAGGGGGATGGTCCAGCAGGCTCCAGTGCTGGGATTCTACAATTCACGCTCTCATGACCCCAAGTCCCTAATAGCTTACGGCAACCTTTCATTCCCCTGCTTCTGTTCTCAGAAAGTGTCCTCTGTGCGCCTCTCATGGCCCCATTCCTGAGTGGTCAGAAACCTCACTTTGTAGTCTCTATTAGGGAACTTCCTCCAGGGTTTAGGAAGCCCTTAGGCAGAGGCCAGACCGCCCACAGCCTTTCCAAGCCAACTGTCCTTCTGGACCCCCATTCAGAACTGTCTAAAGAAGAGATAGATAGCATGGCTTTTCCAGCCTCAAATCCTGCTAACGTGGGGTGTCTCTGTGCAAGACACGAGGTCAAACTGCTCCTCCCAACCTTGATGTATGTTCCTGAGCCCCAGGCCACAGCCCTACTGAAGTAGGACCGTTGCGTGGAGGGTTCCCGTGTCCCTTAGAAGATGATGTAAGGAATCCATCTTCTTCCCGCCTCGGCATGCCCTCCTCAGGTATCCTCAGCAGGGAAAAGTCAGGGGAGTCTCGGTGTTTGCCAAGTGGAAATCAATAGAGAGGGAAAAAAAATCTCATTTTCAAGCTTCTAAGCAGGTATTGTAATCAATAATGCAAAGAGCAGCAGGAGGCCATTAAGCCACACTTGGCAGTGTCCTCCGGGATGGAGGAGGAAATGTTTGCTGAGGAAAGAATTTCTAGAGCATCTGGGCACCCACCCCTGCCTGCCCCAGGGCAGTGTTTCTTAGGGAGCTGTTTGAAGTTTCATGGGAGAGACACCACTTGGAAGTGAGCTAACCAATCCCACAACCCTAGTGTGGACCCCAGTGTGGTGGGCCCGCAGATCCAGGAAAAAGTAGGGAGGGGAGGGCAGTGTCCAGGATGAATTGGCAATAGGTGGTCTCGCCAGGAGGAGGTGCTCACCATTTCCCCCTTTTCAATTCTGGTCATAAACATGACTTTTTTTTTCACCCTCACAGAACAAAGAGACTCATGATTTATGTTCTGTAATTTCCTAGTCTATTGATTATACTGCAGTTTCACTTTTTAATCCCATTTCTGACAATTGCCAAAAGATGTTAGGTGCCATGGTGAGGTCTTGGGGTGTGTTCCGATGGTGGGCATGGCCCCTCCTGCCTCATCCACGGGCAAGTTTGCTTCTCCTCTTGCCCGTGTCAGCTAGGATGGTGCTTCTTAAAACCTGTGGGGTCCATATGGACACAGGACCCAGTGAATAGGGGCTGTGGATGGGGCCTAGTAGGCAGGGCTGGTGTGGGGTCTGGGGGAGGGCTGTAGAAGGTGAGACTAGTCCCTCCAAAAGCTCTCAGGTTGTTGTGGGGCCCCTAGGCTCTGACTCACAGAGCTTCCAGGATGAGGGAAGAGTCTAGACCCTGTCTATAAGATAGTGGAATAATAGCACTTTAAGAAAACATAAATATAGGTGGCTGGGTGGCTCAGTCAGTTAAGCATCTGCCTTCAGCTCAGGTCATGATCCCAGGGTCCTGGGACAGAGTCCAGCATTGGGCTCCCTGCTCAGCAGGAATCCTGCTTCTCCTCCCTCTGCTGTTCCCCCTGCTTGTGCTCTCTTTCTGTGTGAAATAAATAAATAAAATCTTAAAAAAAGAAAACATAAATTTATCATGGAATAATAACACTTAAATTAAGCATATAATCCACAACCACCCCCCACCAAGAGATGGCCCTAACTCATTAATGATCCTGTAATGCTGTTGCCCTAGGTACTGCTTGGGAAAAGTGGGTTATTTGATGGGACTTGGAGGTGTTTTTTCAGTGTTTTATTTTGGCATTTCATCAAAGTGCCAGGTCACTGGCATGGTGGTGGGTTCGGAAACATAGACCTTGGAGTCAGATAGACTAGGTCCAGATCCCATCTGCCGAGCTGAGAGTTTCTGTGCAACCTCAGGTCTGTTACTTGACTTTTCTGAGCTTGTCTCCTCATTAGGGAAAAAAAATGAAGCAGTCTTGCCAGTCACACACTTGGCTTCAGAAGTGAATACTCCCAGGACACACTGCCGGATAAGCAGTGGGTTCTTATGCAACATTTGTTTTATTTCTTTTATTCCTTGCCTCTGTGGGTTTTAATCTGACTGAGGCAAATTTAATGGGTAACTCCCAAGCGTGGGGAGCTGGAATCCTAAGGAATACTCCCAAGTTTGGGGGATTCATCAGGAAAAGCTCCCTAAAGGAAGCTTAGCATCTGCCCTAAGCCCAACCTGGAGACTTCCTAACCCAGACAGAAAAGCTAAAGATGAGGATTGTGGCCTTGCACATGGTAAGAGCTTATACTGTACTAAGGGCTTGCATTCTGGCTTGGGCTAAGGCTGTGGCCTGGAGGTTATGCTGCCCCAGGATGGAGATCAGACTGTGTCATTTGCCTTGCCTTTACAGGCCACCCAAGGGCCTGCCAGAGACCAGCCAGGCTGGTTGGTGGGAAGGGACAAGTGACAAGGTCCCTCATCGTTCACCAAGGCTTGTGCGGCTGCCTCCCACCTTGCTGTCCTGCATCCACCTTCACCCTCCTTTGGCCCATTCTCCACCCAGCAGGTGGCGTGGACTCCAAAGCACAAGACAGAGCAGGTCCCTCTTCTGTTCAAAACCTCCAGGAGCTACTTAGAAATGACGTTTAAAGCTTCAGGTGTGTCCCAGAGTGTTTCCAAATAAAAGGATCACATTATCTAGGGTACAAAGCTGTGTTGGTTTGAAATTCTATAACTTGTTAGCATTTGAATACAAATGAAATTTAGGGGCAGTGAATATATACTGGTTTACTAGTCTAACTGTGCTTCAGGGGGCACCTTAATTGCTCCAAATATACATAGCAGTCCTAGTTGTTTTTGTATTTTTAAGGTTTTTATTATTTATGTATTTATTTTTTATTTTTTAAAAGATTTTTATTTATTTGTCAGAGAGAGAGTGAGTGAGCACAAACAGGGGGAGCAGCAGGTAGAGGGAGAGCAGGCTCCCCACTGAGCAAGGAGCCTGACTCCATCCCAGACCCTGGGGTCATGACCTGAGCAGAAGGCAGATGCTTAACCAACTGAGCCACGAAGGCATCCCTATGTATTTATTTTTTAAAAGTAGGCTCCATACCCAACATGGGGCTCAAACTCATGACCCTGAGATCAAGAGTTGCATACTCTACCAACTGAGCCAGCCAGGTGCCCCTGTAGATTGTATTTTTTTCTTCTTTATTTTTTTATAAACATATAATGTATTATTAGCCCCAGGGGTGCAGGTCTGTGAATCGCCAGGTTTACACATTTCACAGCACTCACCATAGCACATAACCTCCCCAATGTCCATAACCCCACCACCCTCTCCCTTCCCCCCTCCCCCCGGCCCCCCTCAGTTTGTTTTGTGAGATTAAGAGTCTCTTATGGTTTGTCTCCCTCCCAACCCCATCTTGTTTCATTTATTCTTTTCCTATCCCCAAACCTCCCAAGTTGCATCTCCACTTCCTCATATCAGGGACAGACAGACAGACAACTATCATATGATAGTTGTCTTTCTCCAATTGACTTACTTCCCTAAGCATAATACCCCCTAGTTCCATCCATGTTGTTGCAAATGGCAAGATTTCATTTATTTTGATGGCTGCATAGTATTCCATTGTATATATATACCACATCTTCTTTATCCATTCATCTGTTGATGGACATCTAGCTTCTTTCCATACTTTGACTATTGTGGACATTGCTGCTATGAACATTCAGGTGCACGTGCCCCTTCAGATCACAACGTTTGTATCCTTAGGGTAAATACCCAGTAGTGCAATTGCTGGGTC
>NC_081569.1:45253715-45275217 GCF_022355385.1 Mustela nigripes | reverse complement strand
GTGTATATATACCACATCTTCTTGATCCATTCATCTGTTGATGGACATCTAGGTTCTTTCCATAGTTTGGCTATTGTGGACATTGCTGCTATAAACATTCGGGTGCATGTGTCCCTTTGGATCACTACATTTGTATCTTTAGGGTAAATACCCAATAGTGCAATTGCTGGGTCATAGGGCAGTTTAAAAGCCACTTTTTATATGGATTTTCAGAATCAAAGATTCTTTACGAGGAACATGTCATTCATTACCAGGAATATTTAATTCTTTAAATATGAAAGTAATATCTCTTTTCTTTGCCAGTTGTTACATGGCACAATGTTTTTAAAAATTGAAATGAAGGGTGATAAATTAGTATATACTGTATTTATTATGGTAATAAGTTACATTTACCCTCTTTTATACTTTCCAGTCTGTTAAAAGAATTTTTTTAACTTTATGTTTTTGTTTTGATCACTATTGAGTTAAAGAATGAAAGAAAACATGGGTCATTTGCACTCATAAGCAGTCTTCCTTCTTGTTATTATTGCCTATAGAAGGACTAAACTAGTGAACTTAACAGCTTTCTACTTTCCTTCATCCAGAATTTCTGGAACCTCAGTCTGAAATTTGAAAGAAAAACAGGTTCTGAATATGCAATTTTGGTTTCTTTTGCCTTCTCTTAGATACATAGAATACAAAGTATGTTATGTATGTCAATAAATTTTTGAAGAAAGGGAAATTAATAGATGTACTAGGCATAAAGCTATATACATAACCTATGTTATTTCATCTTATTCTTTGTATTTTGTGAGGTAGTTTTTATTAACTCCTCTGACAGGTAAGGAAACCAAAGCTTAGATTTTTAAGTAATTTATCAGAAGGCTCATAGTTAATATCTACTGCCAGCTGGATTTTGAAACCATTACTGTCCAGCTCTAAAACCAGTACCTCTGCCGCTAATTATTGGTTATTTATGTAACAGTAATCTTGTAAGTGGAAGTCACCATGAATAAAAATGCAGAAGGCTATCATAGACTCAAACTCAGGAACTAAATTAAGACTCTCCAACCCAGCCAAGTTTTAGAGTGACGACATCAAGGGCAAGAGGAGGAAGTTATGTGAATAAATTATAGAAATTAGATGCAATGCACAGATACCAAGATTCTGCTCATTTATACTGCAGATATATCTTGAATTCCCTTTTTTGCTAGGCACTGGGAATAAAAAGGCAAACCAATTATACTCCTTTCTCCTGTTGCTCATAATCTAGTTTATAAAGCAGGCACTCACACAATGAACAAGGTACAGTGGGAGTGCTGTGTTACAAAGTTTTACCAAGAAAAAATAATGTAAAAAGTGTTCTACATTGTATTCTCTCCCTGTAATGCAAGATTCCATGCCCCTGGTCACATTATAAATGAAATATAACCTTCACTGTAGGACATCTGCAATTGACTCTGTGTTTTTATCCTCATTTGTGGAAAGATAGGGTAGAATCCAAGACAGAGATTCTTTGTCAACCTAAGCTTTCCCATCCATTCTTTTTTCTTTGTTTAGTTTCCAAGGTGATAATTTTGCCCTTTTTGTTCTGTGGGAAGTACAGAGAACATAAAAAAAAAAAATTCAACTTCCACTGTACACCTGGACTTTATTATTGTCTTTAGAACATGAGTGATTTACTTTTCTTCTTTTTCTCTCCACTTCTCAAGTTTTCTTAAAAAAAAAAAAAAAGGTATTCATAGCTTTTAAAGTATAAAAAGATTTAATAAAGAATGAAATCAACAAAGCTATAGTTAAGTCTGAAAGCTTTATGGTGTTTTATCACTGTCTCTTTTCTTCTCTCACCCCTTGTATAGTTTGAAGAATAACCATGTTACAATAATTGTCATAAAGGAGAGTGTAGGAGTACAAAGCTACCACTTTTAAGCAGATATCCTCTTTTATAGTTTTAAAAGTATTTTGGAATGTTATCCTTTATCCAAATAATTTAATTTTATAGATTAAAGAAAGAAACAAAAACAAATATTACTTTTCTGAAAGAAACAAAAACAAATTTTACTTGTAGAAAACTAAGAAACTCAATATTTAAATATACTCAAGAATTTTGATAAGCTTTCTGGATCATCAGTTCATTTTTTCTGTAGGAGTTCAAGTTTTCCACAGTGCCTTTTCTTATAGTCTGTAAGAAAGAAAACCTCTCATTGGTAGGATTTTCCCAATATTTAGGTATCTAAATTCTCTTAAATGGGGTTTTGAGTAATGACCACCATATTAAGTGTGTAGTGATTGGCATAATAATGCAAGTGGAATTTACTCAGTACTGACATAATTATAAATTTTTGAGCTATATTTAATACAGGACTCTTCCCTCGTGTGAATTAATTTTTAAATATTCTGCATCCCCTGAGTATTTTTCTCCTATTAATTAGAATTTTTTGCATGTTTTATTTTTTGTTCAATGTATTTTCTCTTTTCCCTTTTTTATGTATAGCAAAAAAAGTCCTCCTAACAAATATATTATTGTTGTCATTTAATCTCAGAACTGGTGACAAGAAAAATGTAGCCTGGAAGATACTTCCAAAGAAACCATGTAAAAATCTGATGAACACTCTGAATAATTTGCACCAGCAGTTGGCAAAATGTAAGTGTATAACTTAATTAAAGGACGTAATTTAATCTGAAAAAGGACTCCAATTACTTTGCCTTACTTGTAAAAGGATACTGTTTATTTTATCTGAGGGGAATTTTTTTATAATCTTAAGGGCAAATGAACATTAAAGCAAAATTTGTTAGAAGCTGAATAGGAAATTTATAAAATTTATATTTTATATCTACTACATTTTCATAGAACCATTTTCGAATAATAAAATTGAAAAAGAGGTTAAGGTCACTGTTTTCTTTAATTTTACCATTATTGAAATGCCAGGGGAAAAATAAGGGTTTCCTCTTGTATATTTTCTTCATACATAGAATAGAAGTTTAGTTTTGAAAATTTAAGACAGATGGTTTAAATTAGAAAATGCTGATGATTTTGATGGGGTGAGAGCTGGGTCATATCCTTTTCGCCTTTCATGGATTAATGCTATGGCTTACCTCAAATAATTTGAAAATAGAAGCTTGCCAAATGCATTAAGAAATTAATCAAAATGAAAATTGATTAGGATATGGAATACTTCAGTAAAAAGCTTATATAAGAATACCTTGTCAGTGATCCAGAAATACTGATAAGAAGAATTAAACCTTCATTTCTTTAATCCTCTTGGTATTTTATAACAATGGCTCATTCAGGGCCCATAAATTAAAACTTATTGTATGAAAAATGGTCAGTGATGGTGTAGCAATATTTGAGGTTCTCATTTATGTATTTATCATTTATCTAATCCTCTTGGTATTTTATAACAACAGCCCAATCAGGACCCATAATTTAATACTTACTAAATTATTGTGTGAAAAAATGGTCAGTGATAATACAGCAATATTTGAGGTTTTCATTTATGTATTAGGTGAAATGTAAACATAGGAAGGGGACTATATCCTGGAGGGTTCAAAGTGCCTGAATATTTGGAAATAGGCATGGAAGAAGACAATGTTTCCAAAGCAAACCTTAAAATAAGCAGTTGATTTGGAAGCAGCTTATAAGGACTGGGTTATGGTGACATCCCAATAGAACAACATTTTATCTTATAGAACAAATAAATTATGTATAGAACTTTAGTTAAGCTAACTAGTTAATTGCTCTCTAACAAGGCATGTACTTCTTTTAAGTGGCTGAGAAGTCCAGCAGCTTTTGCAGCAATATTTAAAATATTATTAAATTCAGTGAAATAGCCCATCCAGTTCAACTGAAGGGCAGAATCTTAAAACTATAAGCTTTTAAACAGTACTGGTAGTTAACGATTGTGTAACACTTTACAGTGGGCACTTTCACATATAGAAGTTGAGGGAGGTGAAATAGCTTGTCAGAGATCAGACAGTTAACAAGGATGAAGTTAGGATTAAAATCTAGGCCTTATGTATCAATGCCCACATTCTTCCTAGTACTGTTACTTTTTTGGACAATAACAACTCCAGAAAGAAGAAAAAAAAACTCTCTAAGGTAATTTATTGTTCCTCATATTTTAAAAAGTGTTTAAATTTTGAAACAATCACAGATATTTCTCTGACCTTTGAGAATAGATGCCCCATTACTTCCAAATGGAATATATTTCCTACCAAAAAACATATTCTTCTGTATCAGTGCAATATAACCATGAAAATCAGGAAATTATCATTGAGCGTTACTGTCATCTTTATCCACAGACCAGATTCTAGTTTCATCAGTTATCATAATAATGTTCTTTATAGCAAAGTCATCTATTTCCAAATCAGGTGTTATAATTTAGTTTAAGTCTATTTAGTCTCCTTTTCTCTAAACAGTTCCTTGATTTTTCCTTCTTCTTCTTGATTCTTTTGAAGATGATACTTCCTATCATAGAATGGTCCATGATGTGGGTTTTCCTCATGGTAAATACAGGTCAGATGTCTTTGGCAAGACTATCGTAGAAGTGACACTATGTTCCTTTCCTAGCATCCTTACCTAGGATCCTTACAACATCCTTACCATATGTCCCATAATTTATGACGATGTCTACTTTGTGCACTTAAGGTGGCGTCTACCAGGCCTCTCTATTGTGAATTTATTATTTTGCTACTAATGGCTTTAGCATTGAATTGTTCAGGAAGAGGAAGAGCTGTTTTTCACATTTTAATCCTCATGTGTTTTTCCTGTAGGCACTTATATTTTTTAAAAGGAGTGGGCAGTGGGCAGAGATAGGACTAATGCATTTACCCCTGTATCCTGCTGATATGGTTGCTATGATTTTCATTTATTAGTTTATATATAGTTGCTTCAGAACATGAATTTTTTTGATGGTTGTCAGATAAACAAATAATTTTATATTTACTTTGGTTGAAATATATGCAGCAGAGCCTAAAAAACGATGTAGCAAGCTTTGCCAGGGTTTACCTGTCATGAAGTTGTATAAACACAGAGTTCAGGTAGCTTGAGACCTTTTGAATACAGCACATGTAGTTCTTTCAATTTTATTGAGATATAATTGACATACAGGACTGTATAAGTTTAAGGTATACAGCAGAATGACTTGACTTACCTATATAATGAATTTATATTGATATCATTTTGAACATTGGTTTCAACAGTTTGGAAAAACCACTCAAACTCATTTTCTTCACAGTGCAGCAGAGACCAAGAGACGATGGACTAATGGACTTAACAATGAATGACTATGATTTTAATTCTGGAAAAAGGTTGCATATGATAGATCTGGAAATCCAAGAGGCATTTTTGTATTTCATGGCCTCTATTTTAAAAGGTTATAGATCATACCTAAGACCAATAACACAGGCCCCGTCTGAGACAGCCACAGATGCCTCCTCTCTTTTTGCGCTACAAGGTGAGTGATTGTATAGTTTTATACTTTTCATTTTATTGAGTTTAACCTTGTGATGATTCAGTTGCTTTCTGTGTTAATTAATAGCTCATGTTTATAAAAACACATACCTATTTTGGGAATATGTGAAGATCGACTTTGTTGGTACTCCATTTCCACAAAACTAGTTACTTCTTGGACACATTAGTTCTAATCCCATTAGCTAAATATTTGAAAAGCACAGTGCTTCCTAACCATGTAGAAATGTTGTGTCACAGATGTGTTGTGATACTGATATTTTTAGCTTTCAAAGCAGCTGGGCAATATTGAACACTCAGAGGAGCCCCTGGGATGGCCACCTCCAGGCATGGGCAGCCTCATTCATTTTACTTCAGTGTGCTCTAGAAATATTACTTTCTGTTTGTGCCCTGAAGCAAAAGAAGTTGGAGAGCCCTGGAGTACAATTTCTGTCATAATACATATGTATTTTTCTTTTGTGGTATATAACATTTGTAAGAGAAATTCATTTAATAAGCATATATTGAGTTTCTCTAAATGCTAAGTATATAGTGGTATGCAGAAGACACATGGTCACAAAAAGAGAGAGAGAGAGAGAGACATGGTCACTTCTCCCATTGAGCTTATAGGCAAGAAGATAAGCAATTTGAAAATAATATGAATGAACACTTTATTTCAAAACTTAAAATCACAGAAATCCCTTCCAAGGAATTTATGTCTGAGCCATGGTCTCAGGGATGAGTAGAAATTAGCCACACAAAAGAAAAGTAGAAGACAGTTTTAAGCAGAGAGAACAGATGGAAATAATTTGAGATTATGGGCCCCCAAAAAAGGCCCAAATGTACTGTAACTGACCACAGCGAGCAACGTGGAGCATGAAATCAGGAAGTAAATTTTTACTCTGTTTCAGTAAGACACAGACATAAGCAAATACTAGAAGAAATGTAACTGGGGCTTTGAGAAAGCCAAATACATGGATAAAGAGCATGCCATGAGCATAGAGCATGCAACACCTGCTCGAGGATAAAAGGAATTTTAAGCATGCTTTCAGATTTGCTACTTTATGTGTAATCTTCAAGGTAGTGAGGGGACCACAGAGACAATTCTGGGTGAGGATTTGAAAGATCTGGATTGAAGTTCCCTTCCTGTTGCTGTCTTTTTCAGGTCATGTCCCTTCTCAGGAGTCTTCGTTTCTTTTTCTTCAAAGTGGTGGGTTGAGGGGGTATGTGGTTAATCAAGTTTCTCCTGGCTTAAAATTTAATGAATCTTTGAATGGTGCTATATTTTGTGACATTATGAATTTATGTTGAACAGCTTTCTTAAGAAGCCGGGACCGGTCACATCAAAAATTCTATAGCATGATGACCAAAACACAAATGTTCATTCGCTTCATTGAGGAATGTTCTTTTGTCAGTGATAAAGATGCAAGCCTGGCATTTTTTGATGATTGTGTAGATAAAGTAAGTAATAGTATGTCTATAGTGCCCTGACTTATTTTGTGTGATTGTTTTAAATGTTGAGTTATATTTCTATTTAACTTTTATCAGCTTTTAACAAAATCTAAGTTCATTCCATTTCATCATTGACTCTTTATTATGGAAGTTCTATTGGGCCTACTAGATACTAAAGAGCACCTCTTAGAAGTACCTTGCAGGATTTTACTGAATGATCAGTTCTATTTTAGCACTCAGGTGTGTAACCTTGCCTGCCCACTTACAGACTATAGGAGTTTCTCCAAGTGTGTGGACCTCAACTTGAAATCCTTAATTTTCACCTTTCCTTTTTGAGAACTGCCATATGCTGAGAGTAGGTGTAGAGCATAATGAATATTTTACTTGAATATATTTACAATTTGGAAGTGAGTTTGTAGCTTAAATTAAGTGAATTAATTGTGGTATTTTAAATTCGTGTGTGAAACCTTCCCTTCCCCTTCAGTCCTAATATTATTAGGTGGGATGGAGCAAGGTAGGTATCCCTACTGAACAGAGAGGAATTTGGGAACAGTGGCCAGAAGGGGGGTGTCAAAACATGAATGGGGTGAAGAAGGAAGAGCATCCTAGCATTGGGTATTGGAGCCCAAGAAAGGTAAAGACAACATCCATGCAAGGGTGACCTAGCACAGAGAAAAATCAGAGGATGAGAGAATAAAAAGAGTGTCCATGCCAGGGGAAGGATGCGAAGAGTATCCGTGCAGAAACAGCATGGAGTATCAGAGTCTGAGCAAGGTAAGGAGAGTATTTCTACTGAGTAGGGGCAGCTAATGGGGTATCAGAGTTTGATATGGATGAGGAAGATGCCAGCTTGATGGGGGTAAGGGGTTGGTCTGGAAGTAGTTGTTGAAGCCAAATTAGGGTGAAGAAGTCATATATGTGGGGAAGGGTAGTGGTGGAGATGGGAAAATATAGCATATGGGGAAATGGATCAAATAAGTAAATATGTTAAGAACAATGAAGTTACTCACTGTCAGAGAAGGGACTAAGTAATACAGAAAAGGAGAAAACCTGAATGAACCCTGAGGTATTAGAATGAAATTGAGGCTTGATGTATCATTGGTATTCAATATGTATAGAAAAAAATAGAAATAAATATAGATATAAGTGCGTGTGTCTTTCTGTGAACATATACTCCCTATCTCTGTACAATAGGACCTAGGGGCAGCCATCTCCAATAGCAATGAGTACACCAATGCACAGATTTTGGCTTCTAAATACCATTCTCCATTAAAAGGAATTAGGACTCCTTGGAGAAATGATTGGGTCTAGGGCAAGGAAAGTACAAAATGAGCCCTGAAATACCTTGTTCTGGAAAATAAGAAATCACTCCAATAATGGAGACGTGTTTTTTAAAACAACGCCACACATATACAGGCAGATGCTTGTGCATGTGTGTGTTCATGCGTGCATGCGCACACACACACGCAGACAAGCCAGCTTGAGGGACTCCCACTGATTACATCTGGAACAACTTAAACATCAAATGTTAGTGATAGATCATAACCCATTGAAAAAAATAGGAAACTATGAGTCTATACAAATATCAATCAAGAGTGATGAGAAACAGGACTTTAATTTCAAAGTACCTCTGCACAAAATATGTATTCATTACAAAAGGGGAAAGAAAGAGTAACTTTATGGTGGAACAGAATGCCTGGCAGACCCCACTTTTATCTAATCAAAGTGAATGTCATCAGTAGTGGAACAAATCAGCATCATACGCCTATAATAGGCCACAGTGAGAATGCAACAACTCTATGATATTTCTGGCAAAGATGCATATAACCTGCATAATCTCAAGGAAATTTCACACAAACTCAAATTAAGTGACATTCTACAAAATACCTATTCTGTAATCCATGAACTGTCAGGGTTAAGAAAATAAATGAAAAATTGAGAAACTGTTCAAAGAGACTTGAACTTGACTGAAGAGACTTGACAAGCAAATACAATATATAGTTCAGAATTGAATGCTTTAGGCAGAACATTATTAATGTAATCATTAAAATATGTATGTAGTTTGAGGATTAGACTATAGTAGTGTAACATGTTAATTTCTACATTTTCATGCTGTGTTATGGTTAGATAAGAGAATGTCATCATTTGTAGGAAGTACACACTAAAGCATTCAGGGGTGGTGGGTCATCAGGCCAGCAATTTACTCTGTAAAGATGAAAGGGGAAGATTTGTTTGTACTTGAAAGGTTCCTATACTTGAAACTCTCATATAAATTTGTGACTAGATGTACATAACGTTCATGATTTTATGCCCATGACAATAGAAGAAGGGGAGAGAGCAAAGCTTTGTCATATATTTACTCAATAGGTTATACTTGTAAGGTTGTTTAAAGAAGTCCATCATGTTCAAATTTATGTGACTGAAAGAAAATTAGTGATTTTTGAGGGCATGGGGCATAACAGCCAAAATACAGCTCATCCCTCAGTATTCAGAAATTGGCTCAGTTCTGAGTTGGACTCGAAAGTGTTTTTTACTATTAAACCAGTACCAAATATGTCTTATAAAAATGAGAAATGATTCTAACTATATCAGATGTAATAGGAAAAACACTGCCTTGAGAATAAGGACTACTTGAGTCTCAGCTCTTATACTTGTGATTTGAGACAAGTCATCTAGTCTTTCTGTGTTGTTTTCTCACCTATGTTTAAAATACATTGTGAGGAGAGATCACTTTGCATATTTCCCAGTGTTCAAAGTAGTATTGGATGAACTAAAAAGTAGAAAACTCTTTTTCTATTGATTATTTTTTATATTTTACCAATTTTTGATTTTATAGAATGGCCATTCATTTGGTTTTATCATTTCACGACAAACAAATGTTTGACTTTTGAATGACTTATACATATGAAGAACCAGAGCAAGTTAAGATCCTTCCATTTAGAACACTTGATGGATGAATGATGTAGAGAAATACTGTTGCTTGTGCTGATAGAGAATGTTAAGGTGCCTAGAAATGATCACCCTAGTTCTTGAAATGCTTTGGAGTTGGGAAAAAAAAATGGATATATGCCATTATCCACTTAGAACTCATAATTCTTTTTTTTCATAGAAATGGATGTAAATGATGATTAGCTGTGGTTCAAATGGTGCCCCTAGGACATGTTTTAAAAAACAAAGATTATTGAGATATAATATACACATAGTAAATTGCACCTCTGAAATGTACAGTTTGATGAGTTTTGGCAAATAAGATTTCCATGTGGGGGCACCTGGGTGGCTCAGTGGGTTAAAGCCTCTGCCTTCGGCTCAGGTCATGATCTCAGGGTCCTGGGATCGAGCCCCACATCAGGCTCTCTGCTCAGCAGGGAGCCTGCTTCCCTGTCTCTCTCTGCCTGCCTCTCTGTCTACTTGTGATCTCTGTCTGTCAAATAAATAAATAAATAAATCTTAAAAAAAAAATAGATTTCCATGTGACCATGACTCCAAAACATAGACCATTTCTATCAACCTGATTTTGAATACTCTATTTAGAAGTGGACTTTTAGAACCCTGCCTTCTTTGTAGGTTGAACTCTGCTTATATAGAGCTTCAAAATCCTGTTTATTGAGAGGTAGCTCCTTGACAGTTTTATTTACATTGAAGCATTGTGCCAAGAATTTGACTTTCACTTGTCTTAGCCAAATCTGTAGGTTTGCTTTATTTGGTGCTTAATAGAAAGAGTAAATAAATAGAAAATGCATGGCAAACAGAAAAGTGTGCTTTAAAACATAATTTCTCTATCCTTTTTTATAGGAATAATTGCTTGGTTTTATGTAAAAAATGATGTTTCTGGGGGTGTCTAGCTGGCTGAGGAGGTAGAGCACGTGACTCTTAATCTGAGGGTCATGAGTTCAAGCCCCATGTTGGGCGTAGAGCCTATTTTTAAAAAGAGAGAGATGTTTCTTACACCATTATGCACTTTGGTGGAAGTTTTCCCCTGTGGTACGGACTTCCAGTGGTCATCCATATATGCTCATTGAGCTTGCCTTGTGAACAGTAACACACATTCATGTAATAATTTGTTCCTCTGCCAAGCTAACTAATCATAAGGGACTGAACTAGTGATCAGAGTTTTGCTAATAGCATACTTAAGCCACTACATTGATTAATCCAAATGGGAACACTGAATTTGTTGTGCAAATCCAATTAACGATGCAGAAGACAAGAAATCTTGTTCTCTTTTTCTACTCATTTTATGGACCCTGTTCACAAGTTTGTGTTTTAGCTAAGAATTCATATACAGTAATGTGAGTATCACATGGTTTTTAAAATACTCATTAATATTGTAAGACATATAACACTTCTGCTAGGTACCTAGGGCATCATGTTCTAAGAAGGATATTTTATCACTGATAATTACTAGATTATATTGTCTAAGAATTTCTGAAAGTAGGTCACCTCCTATTTACTTTGAGTCAGTGCAGGACTTGATGAGAATAATCGCTTAAAGAATATACATTCTGTCCAAAAAAAGCCAATCCTGTTTCATGTGTAACCACTGTTTCTAGACAGATTATTTTCCTGAAATTCTATTTACCTACTCAAAATCTAGATCCAACAAAGGATCACTTATATATAATGGAATCATGTTGCACTTAAAAATTTTAGTGACTAAGAAAATTAAAACTGAAAATTAACTGACTAAAGCATAGTTACCTGGATGTGCTTTATTATAATTCAAGATCTTTATTAGAGAAAATAATAAAATGTCACAAGATCCAAAATACATCTTAATAACCTTCATATGCAGTTAGAGGTTAATTGTATTCCTAGTTTTGTTAAGCAGAACTGTCTGAAATAGTAAATAATTATACAGTACTGGTAGTACCTTTCATTTTTTAATACCACAGTTTAAGTATGCTTAGTAAAGCAAGTGAGTACTTGCTTTTAATCTGCAAATGTTATATGAATATCAATAATACTTTAAAATAATCATTTATGTGGGTTTGTTTCTTAGTTGGGTGACTTTTAATCATGTAAGTGAACAGATACTCTTGCCTCTGGTAATTTAGCTATGGGAAATAAGTAATATTTATATATAAATTACATATTATATATTTATATATAGATATTTTTATATAAATTATATATAAATAATATTATATATACATTAACTATCTAAGTCAATCCATGACAAAGAATGAATAGGAATTAGACATATTCCTCTTTCAACCTCTGCATATTCAAACAGAAAACATTTGCCCAATTTTAGGAAACTAGAGTGGGTAATACTGAATAGGACTATGAAAAACAATGTATGAGAATTATTTGAGCTTCATTTATGACTAATTTAAGAACCATGTGTTCTTGTTCTTCATATGATTATGTTTTAAATCCTTACAATCTGTTCCTATAGGAGGGTTCTTAACTAAGGGCAGTTTTGTTTAACAGATAGTCTGGTAAGATTTTTCTTAGTCTCCCAAGCATCCCTCTGCAGTGTTTGCTAAGTATATTAATGTCTTATGGAAAAAATATGAAGAGAATATGAAAATTATTTTAATTTTATCCTGTTGTGGGTGTTGGATTTCTTTTTCTTCCAATGGGCAGATGTCACTGTGCTTTCCAAGACAGAAATGGCCAACTGATAAATGTAGGATGTATATAGCATGACTGTTCTTATAATGTTGAAATGCGATTTCATTGGTATACAGGTTAAGGGAAATATCTTTTCCCAGGGTACTGAATCTGCAAAGTATTTTAATAGACTTTATAGTGCTGAGAATTAGAGCAGCTGTCCTTATACAGGTTTTTTTCTATGTGATCAAAGTGGCTGGAAATTTAGGAGTGCCTGGGTGGCTTGGTCGGTTAGGTGTCTGCCTTGGGCTCAGGTCATGTTCCCAGGATCCTGGGATCAGCAACCCCTCCCAACCCCTGCACCCAACCCGCAGGCTCCCTGCTCAGAGACTCCTGGCTTCTCCCACTTCTCTAGCTTCTCCCTCTGCCCCTCCCCCACACATGTTCTCTCTGGCTCTCTCTGCTCTCTCTCTCTCTCTGTGACAAATTTTTAAAGAATAAATAACAAGTAAACAAAAAAGTAAAAACATCTATTGTTCATAGACAAGCATTTTGCTCTCATAATGTTCAATCCTGGACACAGGAGTAGTTTCCACCTTTCTTTCCAGTGACCTTGGGTATTTAACTATCTCTTCGTCTTCATTATCATTGCTGCTCTTACAATTAGATCAACCACATTTCATCTGCATCAAATGTTTGTGCGTAGAGCTTCTCATTGTTCTTGGGTTGCCCCTGAAAACTGTATCCTATTGGGTTACCTATGATTTGAGTTATCATTAACATATTCCTAATGCTGTTGTTTTAAAAATACTGCTCAGTTTGCTGATAATGGCTCAGGTGTTCTCTGTTTTTATTGAAAGTTTTAATTTTTAACAATATTATTAAATGACTAACAGAATAGGGAGTGTGGAAAATGAAAGAGAGAAAAAAACTTTGTAAAGCCCAGTGCCCTTTACTTTCAGTGTTTTTTTACATAATTATAATTATAATCATATATTTATATAATTATATAATTATAATTATATAATTATAAAATGATTATAAAATAATTATAAAAATAAATATATAATTATAAGTTTCCCAATTTTTTATACAACCAGATCTTATAGGCATTTTTAATATCATTGTCAAATCTCATAAAAGGAAATATTCATTTTTCCTACAGTAAAACATAACAATTAACATAACAATTTAAAAAGTCAAATAATTTTCCAAGGCTTTGGTCTCATTCCTTCCTGCCCCTAGTTTTTACTCCCCAAAGGCAACTACTTTCATCCATTTCTTTCCATCTCTTTCATCCAGTTCTTCAGCTTTTTCCCTTAAGATTTCCAAATAACATGTTTTTATTGCTGCTGGTTGTTTTATGAATTATCCATTAATTATCCATTAATGTTTTATGTATTATCCATTAATGTCATACCTACCATACCACCTGAATTCTCCCAGTGTCATTATAAGGAATTTTGCTCAAATTGTTGTTCGGTGTTAATATTATTATCACTTTGCATATCATCCCAGCTAGGCCACATATATATATATATTAATTAGATTTCCTTTCATGCATGGATTTTGTTTTCTCTGAAGTTAATAATTACTGTATTTTCTTGTTTTGTGTCTATTAACTCATCTCCAAACTTTTCTACAAAAGTGGAAAATCTAAAAATCCCAGTTTTTCCAACATATCAGGTAATCTATCCATTTGATTTTTTTTTTTTAATTTTTGCTGGAAGTTTCCATGTGTATTGCAGTCTGAACTGATAGCTTGCTACTCTGTCATCCTGATTTTTTCCTTCACCATCATCTTGGGACTTATATTGACTTCTCTCCAGAGTTGGATCCCCTGCTTTCTGGCTTTAGTAACTTCTTTCTTAGTGTATTTCCTTTTGATGGAGCACATCTCCCAATAGCTTAGTGAGAGAGCGTACATGAGAGATAAACATTTTTTGATGCCTTACCTGTCTATAAATGTCTTTATTCTCTCCCAATACTTTTTTTAAAAAAATTATTTATTTATTTGACAGACAGAGATCACAAGTAGGCAGAGAGAGAGGAAGGGAAGCAGGCTCCCCACTGAGCAGAGAGCCCGATGAGGGGCTGGATCCCAGGTTTCTGGGACCATGACCAGAGCCGAAGGCAGAGGCATTAACCCACTGAGCCACCCAGGTGCCCCCTCTCCCAATACTTGATTGCTAATTTGGCTGATGTAAAAATTTTTTTTTTTTGAAAGTTATGTAAAGCTTTATTCTATGCCAAGCATTAGAAGTCAGACTGACTGGCCAGGGCCGCCTCCGAAGAGAGCAATGCCCCTTGGTCTTACAGGCTAGTTTTTTGATGTAAAATTTTTAAGTCTTCTAGCTCCAAATGTAATTGTTGAGAATACCATTTGGTCTAATGTTCTGTTGATTTCTGACCTTTTGTACCTGATTTTTTCTTCTCTCTGAAAGCATTTAAGATCCTTGATATTCTAAAGTTTCATAAGGATATGCCTAGTGGAGGCCATCTTTTCTTCGTTGAGTTGAATACGTGCAGGCCCTTTTACTCTATGGACTCATTTTCTTCAGATTCAGGGCAATTTTCCTGCATCCCATTCTTTCTTTACTCCATTTCTTCAGTTCTCTTTTTCTGAAGTATGTATTACTTGGACACTGGCCTTCCTATCCTGATACTCCTAACTTTTTTCATCCCATGTTCTCTCTGTTTTTCATCTCCACTTTCTGGGAGATTTCTTCAAGTTTATTTTTCTGACTTTTGTAGTATAATTTTGACTTCTTTCACATTTATAATTTCTCTAAGTCTCTTTTTTTATAGCATCTTCTTATCATGGATATAAGCTTATTTGTTTTAGTTATTTTGAGCAGTTTTTTCCCTCTGCATTGTCTCTTCTGCTTTTTTTCCCCAATGGCATTTTTAAAATATATTAATTATTTTTATTAACATATAATGTATTATTTGCCACGGGGGTACAGGTCTGTGAATCCTCAGGCTTACACACTTCACAGCACTCACCATTTCACATACCCTCCCCAATGTCCATAACCCAACCACCCTCTCCATATCCCCTGTCTCTGCTTCTTCTTACTCACGTGTTGCTTTTAATATTTGTTTGTTTTATTCTTCTTCAAGTTATTAGTTTTCCTTGTGTGATCTTTGGTCAGTATTTCAAGAATGAGGCACAAGAACTCACTGGAGCTTTAATGGGAAGGTGAGGCTTGGAGTTTCCTTAGGTATGAGATTGATGGTCATAAAAGAACTCACCTATTTCATTAGAGTCCCTGTTTGATCAGTGTCTATAATTCTTTTCTTTTAGGCTGCTTAATTTCCCCAAGAGGTTATCTCCAGTCTTTAGCCTGAGGAGTATAAGACTGGTTGCCAGTGTTCTCACAGCAGAATGGGGAAGGTAGCTGAGGGCTTTCCCTTGTATCATGTAGGTTTTTACTCACTTCACCTGTTTTTATTAACCTCCTTCATCTGCCACAGCTCTGCTTGGTGTCCTCAAGTCTAGAGTCCCTCTGGGTCACACAGAAAGACCCAACCTCATCTATGGCCACGGTGTGAAGAGGTAGTGCCCTAATACTGAATTGGGTTAGGGATCTGGGAGTCCTTAACTGGCTTTTAACCAGTTCTCCTGCTTCAGCAACGTGTCCATTCCCATCTTCAAGGTCATTCGAGCACTTTTCATTCCTGATCTTTCTGGGACTCTGGAGCAAAATGGCTAGATTTTTGGCTTTTTCTCCTTTATCCCCTCCCCAGTGCCATATCTGTGGCTTTCAGCTTTCACAGGTCACATCAATCTACTTTGCAGCTTCTAAAATGTTTTTCCAGCTGTGCTATTGTCCTCTCTCCAGTTCATTTTATCTTTGTGGGTCATTGTTTTGTGTGTGTGTGTGTGTGTGTGTGTGTTTCCAATCCCCTTACTTCTCAGTTTGGTGAGATTTCAGGAGGGATTGAAAGTAAATTGTTGTGTTTAATTTGTCTTGTTCAACCAGGATTGTGTGTGATCTTTATTACTTTAATTTTTAATGATTGTATATTTCATCTATTTATCATACTTTACCTGCTTTTTTGAAATATGGGTGACTTCCAGTGTATTGCTATTGCAATCCTGCAAAAAAAAAAAACAAAACATTTTTCATGCTGATAGATGTTTTTCATGTCAGATTATTTTCTTAGAATAAGAATAAGGCAGATGTGTTTAAATATATCTTGCTTTCTAAAGAAGACTTTACCTATTTTGAGTACCAGCAGGATATGTGATTATCTAGTTTACTGTATCTTTGCTAATTTCACTATATAAAAGTTCTTTTTTGACAGGCTAGAAAGAAAGGTATCCTTTTTTAATACTGATTTTTAACTATCCTTCAACAGAATTTAAATACTTATTCTAAAACCAATATATTCTACTTTGCCTAAATTTTTATTATTAAATTTTATTTGCTTAAGCTTTTATTCTGAAGATTGATTACTTTTATAATTTGTGGAAAAACCAATAAAGCTAATACATATTATTTTTGATTGGAAAATAACAATATAAGGAAAAGACAAGCAGTAATACCATTACCCAGAGGTAACATTTTGATAAGAGTATACATGTGTGAAAGAGAAAAACACAAGTATATATATGTGTATAGATACACATATGTATATATGGCATACATATTCACTCTTTTAAAAAATTAGAATCAAAATATATGTAAAATGGATTTTTGTCATTTATCATTACTTTGTGAACATTTTTTCATGTCATTAATTATTCTGAAACATCTTTATTGTTTTCTAGCTCACTATATGGATATATCATTAAAAACATTCTTTAATCTTGGGGATTATAGCATGTAGTTATGTGAAATTATAAGTGACAATTTATGTAAGAACACTGTGAGTGTCCATTTTTTTTTAATAAAAATTAAAAAATTTTTAAAGCTATCCTTGGCCTTTTTTGGTATATTGTGCCTTAAATCCTTATCTTAAAGAGTTAACTTTTTATAATTCTTGTTCACCCATTTATTTCCAACTGGTAATGTGATATTCTCTAACTTAATAAAGTGCTGTGGGTTAAATTTTGTCATATGTATGATATCTTGTTGTGGTTTTTTGTTTGTTTGTTTGTTTGTTTGTTTTATAATTTTTTATTTTTTATAAACATATATTTTTATCCCCAGGGGTACAGGTCTGTGAATCACCAGGTTTATACACTTCACAGCACTCACCAAAGCACATACCCTCCCCAATGTCCATAATCCCACCCCCTTCTCCCAAACCCCCTCCCCCCAGCAACCCTCAGTTTGTTTTGTGAGATTAAGAGTCACTTATGTTTTGTCTCCCTCCCAATCCCATCTTCTTTCATTTATTCTTCTCCTACCCACTTAAGCCCCCATGTTGCATCACCACTTCCTCATATCAGGGAGATCATATGATAGTTGTCTTTCTCTGCTTGACTTATTTCACTAAGCATGATACACTTTTTGTTTGTTTTTAATTAATGCCAGTGTTGTGCTTTTTAGCTTATGAGCTCTTTTTAGGCATTTTAGAGTCTGCTAAGTTTTCACTTTTTGTGAATATTACCTTGCCATAGAGTATCTAGAAGAGATTGTACTATTCAAGTGCTTTCAATACTGATGTGATTGGAATTTTAACTCAAATCTGCTTCTAGGTAAACTGGAAAAACTTAGAGAAGTATCTTATATTTAGTAAAAATGAAACCTAGAACAAGGTATTCTCAACACATACATACACTTGGGTTTGTGCATTTTTTTAAAATATTACTTTTTGAGTACATTCTCATTATTCAAAATGCAAAATAATATGAAAAGGTATACATTGGGAAATCTGGGTCCTATCTCATCCTTTATTCTGTTCATCACCCCTTCCCCATATGGGAAATTACTTTTCATAGTATTCTTTAATATATCTTTATGTGAATACAAGCAAAAAATGAGTGTGTGTTTTTATTTTTCTCTCTTTTTTACTCAAAAGATAATATATTGTATACACTGTCCTGTACCTTGTTATGTTTACTTAATTATCTTAGAAATCTTTTTTAATGGTGCATAGAAGCCTTGCTCATTTTTTTAAATAGTTCTTTAATATCCAGCTATATAAATGTTTTATTTAACCATTCCCCATAGACAAATTCTAGGCTAACCAATGTATTTTTCTTAATGTATGTTTTTTAAACTTTTTCAGGTGGATATGGACAAGAGTGGTGAAATGCGACTTATAGAACTGGATGAATCTTTCAAAAGTGAACATACTGTTTTTGTAACACCACCTGAGATCCCCCATCTACCCAATGGTGAAGAACCCCCTTTACAGTACAGGTATTCAAGAGGCAGAATGTTTGAGATTGAAAGAGAGAAGCAATCCATCATCTGTGACGTAGCTTTCTAAGGACTGTGGTATTTTCAAAAATCCAAACTTTACAGATTCCTAATTTTTAGGTGGTAAGCAAGCTTATCCCACATCCATTACTAAGTTTTGAGGTATAAAAAGCAAAGAGTTGTAATTTTGCATAATGTAGACTTGGTTAGCTCTCTATATGTATATAAGTATCTGTTCTCATAAATGTTGGTTAAACTTAGTTAGGACCTCACCCCACCAAAATGCAGCACTTTTATTACAGATTTTGATTTTTGTTTCTCGTTTTAGCTGATTCTCTCACTTTCATCCCCTTTCCCACACACATAGTGATTAATGTAACCCTGGTTTACAACAGGATTAAATCTAAGTTAGTCAATATTTGTGGCCTTAATTTTAATAATATAATTTTGGGGGCTATTTTTTTGTGAGTTTTTATTTAAGTTGTGGAAATTCAGAACTACTGGGAATCAATCAGTTAACTTAGGAAATTTGGTCAGATCCTGCAGTAAGTGTTTGGTATATAGGTTTGAATGATACATTGTTCCTGCTTTCAAGTCTAGTGGGAAAGAGAAAAGTTCTGAGCATAGTGAAATAAGGTTGTCATAAAGGTAGATTTATTATACATCTGGATATCTATCCAGATGTGTATTATACACATACATTTGTTACCTACTAGAGGTAGTTTCCAGTATGCATTTATTTTTACTTAAAATGGCACTTCCTTTTAGATTTTAAATGATTTCTTTCTCTGGTAATACTTTCTTACTTTAAAGATTTTAAAACCATTTCACATCTATCATTCATTAGTTCACAGTTTATTTTCATTGAAAAAGGATTTTTCAGGACACTCTCATTTATAACTTGGATTAAATTCTTCTTTTTACAGATGAAAAAGTGGTGCAACAGGTGTTTATGAATGTTGTTGATTAATTCATAGGCCACTCAGTTCCTGCCCTTACTTTTCATCTATTGATGATGTTGCTCAGATCACTTTTTAGAAATCTGGGTTTTGTCAGAGGTGTTTAAAATCTCCTAATTTCTCTCTTTCTCACTTCTTTTTCTTTCTAAACAAGATCTCATTTCTTTGATCTGTTTGTACATTACACTTCTAAGACTGTCTTAGGAACAGGTTTCACTAATATAGTTTTGTTTTTCTTTTTATGCTTTGACTTTAACTTTTTTTTTCTTTTTTTAAATTTATTTTTTATTTTCAGCATAACAGTATTCATTATTTTTGCAATTTTACTTTTAGATTTAGTCCTCTAATTTAAAAAAAAAATTACTTAGCTTAGAAAGTTCCCTAGTCTTAAAGAATCTAAGTCACTTCTTATGTTGAGACTAACAATATAATTTTGCAATCATACACATCATTGGAAATACAACTTAAATGTCTTCAGTGAGCATAGTGTGTCCTCTTAGTGAGAGGTTACTCATATTCAACATTGTCTGTGTGAAATGATAGAGTAGTAAGTTTCCATAAGATACACAGAATGGACATCAGTTAGAATGGCAAAAATCAACAAGGCAAGAAACAAGTATTAGAGAAGTTGTGGAGAAAGGGGAACCTCTTATACTGTTGGTGGGAATGCAGATTGGTGCAGCCACTTTGGAAAGCAGTGTGGAGGTTCCTCAAAAAATTAAAAATAGAGATACCCTATGACCCAGCAATTGCATTACTGGGTATTTACCTCAGAGATACAGATGTGGTGAAAAGAAGGGCCATATGCACCCTGATGTTCATAGCAGCAATGTCCACAATAGCCAAAATGTGGAAAGAGCCAAGATGCCCTTCAACAGATGAATGGATAAAGATGTGGTCCTTATACATAGTGGAATATTACTCAGCCATCAGAAAGGATGAATGAATACCTAACTTTTACATCAACTTGGATGGGACTGAAGGAGATTATGCCAAGTGAAATAAGTCAAACAGAGAAAGTCAGTTATCATATGGTCTCTTACTTACGGAACATAAAGAATAACATGGAGGACATTAGGAGAAGGGAAAAACAAAGGGGGAGAAATCAGAGTGGGAGATGAACCATGAAAGACTATGGACTCTGGGAAACAAACGGAAAGTTTTAGAAGGAGTGGGGTGGGAAGACAGGTGGGCCTGGTGATGGGTATTAAGGAGGCACAGATTGCATGGAGCACTGGGTGTTATACGTAAACAATGGATCATGGAATGCTATACCAAAAACCAATGATGTACTGTATGGTGACTAACACACACACACACACACACACAAAAGATACACAGAATGGTCTTATTATCACACCATGTACATATAATGAACTTTTTACAGGTTGTAATTTTCCTGAACTTCTTTGCTATTTTATTCCTACTTAACATTTAATATTTATTTTTTCACTTTACTGAATTTGCCTGTGGTAATGTATAACAGATACAGTTTACCATCTTTTATTATAGCTGGTTTTCTTCTCAGTTAATCGAAACTACTGTTATACCTTTAGGAAGGCTATAAAGTAGGTTCAGTTTGATGCTCAGGGGCTTCTTCTGTTTTAGCATCTCTCTTTCCTAGCTGCAGCTACCTTTCACATTCCCAATAGGGCCATTCATTCTAATGTTTTTGCTGCCCCCATCTTTTTCTTTGTCTTCATCTTCATCTTCTTCGTTGTCGTCGTCGTCGTTGTCGTCGTCTTCTTCTTCTTCTTCTTCTTCTTCTTCTTCTTCTTCTTCTTCTTCTTCTT
>NC_081569.1:45172223-45253705 GCF_022355385.1 Mustela nigripes | reverse complement strand
TTTCTACCTTTTCGATTTTCTTTCTGACAAATGAGAGCCAGAACCTGCTTAGCTAACCGGATAAACCAATTCATGATAATATAAGAGTTTATCCTGGAGTGTGTTAATACGTTATTTGTATCTTTTGAAGAGGACGGTTCTGTGGTAATATCTTAATCTAAAGCAAAAATACTAATGACTATCCTGTCTGAAAGAGTATTGATTTGGGGCCTTTTACCAGCTGTCATATTATCTGTTTGCTGTATATTTACGTGAATACTAACTTACAAAGTTCACGTGTTTTTGACAAATTCAGCAAAATTTAAATCTTTCACTTTCCTACCTCTAAAATATATACTTGAGTTCATATTTGGCTGCTACATGATAGCAAGAAAGGCAACATTAACATGAATATTTGTTGAGTGTATATCATAGTCTGATGGAGAAAGATAATTAAAATAGACTCTAAGTTAAGATGTTATTGGTCAGGTTTTTTTTTTAGATTGTGACCAGTATGATCATCTATGTGTGCTTGAGATTTTTTTTTCTTTTCAAAAACAGCTATAATGGATTTCCAGTTCTTAGAAACAATTTATTTGAGAGACCTGAAGGATTTCTACAAACACGAAAGAACAAATTGCCTTCAAAATCAAGTAGTCCTAGTAGCCCTTCTCCCATGTTCAGAAGAACAAAACAGGTGCTTTGATAATTTTGCATTCTTCATGTAATCAAGTGTTAGAAAAAAATAAATATGACACTCATCCTCCCTTAATATACTTTACTACCCCATATATATGGCTAGATTATTATGCTCCTCAAAACATCCCCCAAATAATTTAGAGTAATGTGACTTCAAAAAATTAACTAGTTTTCTCATCTTGGAACTTTATTTCACATATTTTATAATACAGATTCAAGCACAGGCTTGAATATGTATTAATTATAGACAGATTTTGTTAGGGAAGTATATAAAAGCATATGACTTACACTTGTTCATGATTCAGTTAAATAAGGATGCTTAAGTGTGACATTCTATTAATGAGACCCTTGCATTTTTTTCTAGGAAATTAAATCAGCCCATAAAATTGCCAAGAGGTACTCTTCCATTCCTCAAATGTGGTCTAGGTGTCTCCTGCGCCATTGTTATGGACTGTGGTTTATTTGTCTGCCAGCTTATGTGAAAGTGTGTCACTCAAAAGTCAGGGCCCTGAAAACAGCTTATGATGTCCTTAAAAAAATGCAGTCAAAAAAGATGGATCCACCTGATGAGGTAACGATTCTTTTTAAAAATGCACTATTTTATTCTAGATCTAAGTTCATAGATACCTTGTTTCCAAACACTTCTGAACTATGTGTTTTCAGGTGTGCTACCGCATTCTTATGCAGCTTTGTGGGCAGTATGATCAGCCGGTGCTTGCAGTTCGAGTACTTTTTGAAATGCAGAAAGCTGGTATTGACCCCAATGCCATCACTTATGGTTATTATAATAAGGTAATTACTTTGAGTTAATGGAGAAACGAGTATAACTTTTGTGATTGTACAACCTTAATTTAATGGCAGAAATTATTGACTCAGGGTTTATTTGGCATTGATTTTGGAGTATTAAAATATATTCTGTAAATCAAGTAAGTTTTTTGTTCCATTTTGTTGTTGTACAATGTAGATATTCTTGGCTTGACTATAAAGCTGATGTGCATTCACTGATACATATTGTTTTACTAATTATTTTATTTTGTTAAACGAATAGGCTGTTTTGGAAAGTACCTGGCCTTCAAGAAGTCGTAGTGGCTATTTTCTTTGGACAAAAGTAAGGAACGTTGTTTTAGGAGTAGCACAGTTCAAAAGAGCTTTAAAGAAACACACACACTTATCACAAACCACTCTCTCAGGTAATTAAAGATTCTTAAGAGATGTACTTATTTTACTTTGTAAAAAAGAAATTAATTGACTAGTTATAATTTACATTTCTTAGAAATTTTAAATGGTTTCAAAATACTTAATGATTTCTAATTTTTATTGCCATTAAACAAATTCTAATATTATTTTCCCATTAAAAAATACCTTAAGTCACTTTTTTTCTTAAACTGTTAAATTATCACTCTTTGGTGATCTTGTTTTAGTATCCATTAATAATTCATGGTAGTTATAATTGTCATAGTTGTAATTTGCTAATTATGTGGCACGTTCATGTTCAGTATGAGTGGATTATTAGCTTGAGCAACAAACTAATGTGTATTTTTGGTATCTGCCTGAGTAGTAAAATGCTGTCAAATTGTGTTCTTAAGCAGATGGCAGTGACCTGGATGCTGTTAGTCATGGCAGCATGGATAGTGGTCATGGGACACACACTGTGGAGCAGGCACCTTTTAATACGGGTTTAATCAAAGTATATGCTACTGATGATAGATCTAGTACAGGTTTGTGTGTGCTTATGTATACATTTATTACAGTACATTTAAAAAAATAAAGTTGCTAGTTTGTCTTTTTGAGATTTTAATTCTCAGTGATGTATTTAGGTTAACTGTCACTTTTTAATTGTATATGTTAGGTACTTGGTTTGATATTTTGTCTAATAACTATATGCTATTTTATTCATTCTTTATTAGAATAGATAAAAGTTTAAGAGAGTTTATTCAAGTATTTAGTCCATGGTAATCCAATTAACTCTGGATGGCACACAGATCTCTGTATCTTGTCACTTTCCTAGGGTAAATTCTTGTTCGTAATTATGAAAATGTTATTAGAGTTTTTTAAAAAAGAAACTTAATAGCCCTGATCAGAGTTACTAATACATATCAACATCAACTTCCTGGTTTTAACAGTGTGTTATGTTTCTTGTAAGATAATATTATTGACAGGAGCTGGGTGAAGAGTACACAGGAACTCTCTGTACTGTATTATTTTTGCAATTTCTTGTGAGTCTTAAACTATATTAAAAAGGTATAATAAAAAAACTTGCAAATACATATAAAAGTTATAGCATTCTAGCATTGAAGATACTATTAATTTCATTAAAATATCAGATTTGTATGTAAGTTTTCTCTAAGAATTAAAACTGACACAATTTCTTGAATGATTTTGTCCTTTCCATTAGTACATTTTTTAAAAGACACATGACTTTTTTTTTTCTTTTTTTCAAGAGAGAACTTAAGTGGTGGGGAGAGGGGGGAGCAGAGAGAGAAGGAGAAGCAGACTCCTTGCTGAGCAGGAAGCCTGACTCAGGGTGCAATCTCAGGACCCCAAGATCATGACCTGAGCCAAAGGCAGACAGTTAACTGATTGAGCCACCCAGGCATCCCAGGACTTTTGAACAGAGTGTAAGAGACACCTCTTAAAAGACAGAAATTTTAAATTTAAAAATCCAAGCATAAATAATGAAATATGAAGTTTCTGTCTCTACAAATGGTAACATTATCTTGGTCTGTCTCTCCTTTTGCCTACTTTGAAGAGTAATAAATGTAAACAAATTGTGTTGAAATGTAATTTTCATAGTTCTTCCTTAGCTAGTTTTAGTTTTTTATCATGCAATGTGAATTTAATCGGAGTTATAGTAGTCATCCTCGGGCATTCGCTCTTAAAAATGAAGAAATCAGGGACACCTGGGTGGCTCAGTCCGTTGGGTGTCTGCCTTCAGCTCAGATCATGATCCCAGGGTCCTGGGCTTGAGTCCCACATCGGGCTCCTTGCTCAGTGGGGAACCTGCTTCTCCCTCTGCCTGCTTCTGCTCTCTCTCTCTCTGACAAATGAATAAATAAAATCTTTTTAAAAAATGAAGAAATCAATTTTTTTCAGTCTCATTTTTATTTCAGTAATCTCTGCTCCCCATTTGGGGCTCAAACTCACAGCCCCAACATCAGGAGTCACACACTTTTCAAACTGAGCCAGCCAGGTGCCCCCTATCTTTTGTTTTTAATTATGGACTTTAAAAAGTCTATTTTAAAGCAGTACAGAATCTAATAAAAGCATGAATTTCATCAAGATTGTCTTCATATTTTTAAATTTTATCTTCTGTTGAAACAGAGCCAAAAGTTTGATTAGAAAAAATACAAACTCAAAATCATAACAGATATTAAAGTAAATATCTAGTGATAATATAAATTTCTTTATACAGTTCATTACCAGTTTATAAAGCTGTTCCATATATAGTCTCTCTCATATAATCATAACCATGCTCTGTGTGTTAGAAATCTGGGGACTTGAAATCTAAACCAAAAGGTTAAGTGGTTTACTTAAAATTATGTCTCCTAAGATGGAGAACTAGGATTTAAAACCTTATGTTTTGATGCTAATCTAGTGAAAACAATTTGAAACTACAGAGGGCCTTTTTTCTTATATCAGTGCAATGTTTGCCTAATTTTTTTCTCATTCCTGTGTATTTATACTCAGGTACAATTCAATAATTATCCAACTGAATTTTCAGAGAAAGTAACTACCTATCAATAAATTTAAATAAACTCATTTTCTTTGGTAGAATCATTTAGACATTTGGCTCCAGTGATCTATGTGTGAATGTTCTGTTATGAATTCTCTGCAGATTTTTCTTCTGCATTGCTTAGTTGGAACTTTGACTTTCACCTAGAAACGTCATAGGCCTAAAGAATGTCTGGTCTCTCTGTAACTTTAGAAGCCCAGACAGTAGTGTGAATGTACATAATCACTTTTGACTGCAGTATGGAGCCAAAAACAAATTATTTTGAGAACATCTTTTTCTTGCATTAATAGTGATGGGGGAGGAGAGCTAACAAAAGAATGCTTTCAATTAGATGTTATCCAGAAAATTTCTCATAAGTAAACCTGGACACCAATATGTTGCTTCTAATTCCAGCTGTTCTCACTAAAGAAGTTTATGATAAACAGCATAGGGGTTTTGTTTCTTTCTTTTTCTTTTTTTTCCTAGGTGGCCAGTCTGATCTTGGATATAATTCATTATCTAAGGATGAAGTTAGAAGAGTAGATATATCTACTGAGGAAATTCAAGAAGAAAAAGATAAGAAAGGGAGTGATTCTAGTTCCTGTAGGTATTTCTTAAGTTGATATTGAATAAATTTGTGAACCTTTTTTGTTTTAAAGATTTATTTATTTATTTTAGAAAAAGAGCACAGGGAGGAAGGGTAGGGCAGAAGGAGAAGGAAAGAGAATCTCAAGCAGACTCCGTGCTGAGCGTGGAGCCTGACACGAGACTCCATCTCACAACCCTGAGATCTCGGCCTAAACCGAAACCAAGAGTCGGATGCCAACCAACTGCACCACCCAGGCATACTTACTGTGTGACGTGTACAGCCTCAGTCACACAACACTGTCTGATCAATTACTATGCTTCTTATAGTAGAAATATATATGTATTTCTTCAAACAGTGACTCTTTTCTAAGGTTTAACAATATTTTTATTTCGTGATTGTGTTAATGGTCTGCAACTCATATTCCCTCCCTTGCCTACCTCCATCAAAAGCAGTGTTTCACGACCAAAGAAGAAATGTAAAATGTATGTGTGGACCTCACGCATGACCAGTACTTAGTAAGTTGAAACACTTTAAGGCCTCAAATAAGTTTAATCATTTATTTGTGATCAGCAAATAGAGAGGTATTTGGTATTTTCTTATCACTTATTATCAGATAGAAATATTTACAACTAAAAGCTACTTCTCTTTATTCCTTCTGTAATAGTATAATAGCTAAATAAATAAAAGCTAACTAGCTTCTTTATAGCTTTTATCGTTATTAACACTTCCATTTTAATCTTTGCAGTGTCAGAGAGCGAGAGTACCAAAGGAAGTGCTGATTGTCTTCCTAAGCTCAATTATCAAAGTTCTTCCAGTATAGTTCGCTCCAGTGGTACAAATAACAATGGTGCTGATAAAATATCAGGAGAAAGCACAGGTGAGTTGAATAGTATACCTCTTTTATATGCAGAATATCTTGTAGCTATATTTCTATATTTATAAATCTCTAGGATTATTTTTTATATATTTGCATAGCCTCTCACTGTATAGCTTAGTAGCTTGAATTCTATATTTTATAATATATTTTGTTCAAGCTTTTGTTTTAACAAAGTATAAGGACAAACCTACAAGCCACATACCATCATTTGAGTTTAGACTATTGGGACTTTCTGGAAGGGGGAAATGGGAGCAGGTGAGATGATCCATCTGAGGGTAACTTACACCCCCAATTTTTAAATGAAGCATAGAGTTCTCTAATCTTCATTATTGTCCATACTTTTTTCAGAAGCAAAAGGATAGTCCTCAAGATAGTTTAGATAACAATACCTATTTTTTCTCTTCAAAGTGCTTTTTGGGGCACCTGGGAGGCTCAGTCAATTGGGCATCCAGCTCTTGATATCAGCTCAGGTCATGATCTCAGGGTCATGGGATCAAGCCCGAGTCAGGCTTCACACTCAGCAGGGAGTCTGGTTGAGATTCTCTCTCCCCCTCTCTTTGCCCCTCCCCCCTGCTTCATGCTCTCTCTCTCTCTCTAAAACAGATATAAATTTTTTTTTAAGTGATTTCTAGGGGCACCTCAGTGGCTCAGTGGATTAAAGCCTCTGCCTTTGGCTCAGGTCATGATCCCAGGGTCCTGGGATTGAGCCCCGCATCAGGCTCTCTGCTCAGCAGGGAGCCTACTTCTCCCTCTCTCTCTGCCTGCTTCTCTGCCTACTTGTGATCTCTCTCTGTCAAATAAAGTAAAAATCCTTTTTTTAAAAAAGTGCTTTCTAGGGGCGCCTAGGTGGCTTAGTGGGTTAAGCCTCTGCCTTCAGCTCAGGTCATGATCCCAGGGTCCTGGGATCGAGCCCCACATCGGGCTCTCTGCTCAGCGGGAAGCCTGCTTCCTCCTCTCTCTCTCTCTCTGCCTGCCTCTCTGCCTACTGCCTACTTGTGATCTCTCTCTCTGTCAAATAAATAAATCTTAAAAAAAATTTTTTTAAGTGCTTTCTATATATTATTTCATGTTTACTAATACAGCAATGCTTATATTCATGAAGGGATATTAGCACTATTTTAATGAGAAAATTAAGGCATAATCTGGCTGTTGGCAGGTCATGTAAATTATCAACTAGTTAATGAAAAGGTCGGTTTTAGATTTGAGAGAATGCTTGGTCTCACAAATTTTTCATCAGAGCAGTTTTGGGGGGCTTAAATAGATATAGCATTCAAAGCTCCTAGTGTTACAAGCCTGCTATTTTATGTGCTATTTTATGTTGGTATTAGCTCAGTTCTGTATCACATGGGATCTAAACAGATCTTGAAGGACTGAGCTATCAAGGCTATAAGCTCTCTGTTTATACATGGCCTTGCTACAGTGATCCTTGTTCTGTAGCATAGTGAGATATGCCTCCAGCTCAGGGGTAGGCAGACTATGGCCCATGGGCCACACTGGGCCTACAGCCTGTGTTTATACAACCCCATGAACTAAGAACGGCTTTTACATTTTTAAATTATTGAAGAAATTAGAAAAAGAATAGTATTTGTGACTCATGAAAATTAACATGAAAGGCGAGCATCAGTGTTCACAAACAAAGGTTTACTGGAGCACAACGACAACTCACTCATTTTTGTACAGTCTGGTTGCTTTTGCAGTCCATCAGCAGGGCTGTGTAGTTGCCACAGAGACTGTGTGGCCTGCAAAGACTGAAACATTTACTGTCTGGCCCTCGATAGAAAAAGTGTGCTGACTCACCTGCTCTAGCTCTTTAAAAAAAAAAAAAAAAAAAAAAGTTAAATGCTCTGTAACTTTCTTTGCATTTCTTTCTTAGATCATTGTTACAACTCAAACATTAAAATTTGTTTTCTTGGGATCATGGAATTGCCTCACAACCTAGTCATTGTCTAATTATAACCCATAATAACTTGCCTTTGGTAGCCTTTGCCTTATTGTTCTTTCATTACTGTCTATTCATGCTCGCCTTTTTCTGAAGATCTGCTTTTATGACCCCTGTTTTAATATGATTGTAAACCATCCTTTGATCATGGCATTTTAAAAAAATTTTTATTTTTTATAAACATATAATATATTTTTATCCCCAGGGGTACAGGTCTGTGAATCGCCTTTGATCCTGGCATTTTGTCATAGTATTCAGCATCTGACTCATCATCTGTCTTTGGTTACCCTTTATGCTTAACAAGTCAGGTTTTAAAAGCCTATAATAGAGGTTTCCTAGGTGTGAATTAGAGTTATTAGTTCATCTTTGAGATTTGGGGCTTGAAAGCATTCCCATCTGTTAAATTCTATGGATTTATCACTACTGTATATGGGATTTATAGAAATACTTATTTTTCAATAATGCTTTTCTTATATACTAGTACATGCAAGGAGTCAAAGGATTTTTTAGGTTTATGTTTTGTAGTACAACATATGGATATTTTATATAACTGTATAATATGAATAGCTATATATATATGAATAGCTATGTATCTGATAGCTTCTAAAAGATACTGGAGTGAAAGAGATATCTTCATGTTTAACTCAATATTGAAATAAAATCACTCTATAGTTACTTCAGGATTACATTGAGAATTTAACATTTTGATAAATGTATATTGAATAACTGAGAGTTGAACCACAAGAAAATTTATTCTGAAATAAAACCTACTCAGGGATGTTTTTCTAATCCTAATTCTGGTTGCTGTTTAATTTTTTATCTTTAGCTACGATATTTAGCTATAGTATGTTGTATTATAATATGTTATACTGTGTCATATTCTGGGGTGGTCTATTTGACAGTTGTTTTCCAGCAGACAGTGTTCATTCACTAATTATTCCTCGAGCTCCTGCTATATGTAACCAGATGTTGGGTGTTTCTGGGGATATGATAAGGAACAGCAAAATAAATAAATAAATAAAACCATGGTCCAGTCCCTTAGGCCTTCATGGAGAAAGCAGGTGGGAGAGATGGGAAAACATTAATCAAATAATCAAGTAAATGTAAAAAGGCTCTGAGCTTAAATACTGTGAAGAAGGGCTGTAAGTTTCTACAAGAACATAAAATAAATGGATGTGTCCTGGGGTTGGGGGGGTCGTTGGTCATGGAAGACTTCCTTAGCAAATATGAAGTCTGAGTCAGCAACAAATCAGAACAGGGCTTGCAAAGGAGGAATTGGGAGATTTCTAGGCAGAGGGAAGCAATGTGTGAAAGGCTATACGGTAGGAAGGGATTATAGAACGTTCTAAATCTGAAAAGAGGCTAGTATTTCAGCTAGGAATTCTTTCAGCTTAAGACTCAGGAAATATGATTAGCAGTCACTTACACACATCAAGGGTTTTCTCCTCAATTAAGAAATTCAAAGGTAAACAGTTGCTCAAGATGTTAATTCCAGGGCTTCGCCATCAGTTCTCTGGACCTGACCATATTTATAATACGAGCACTGGCAACTTCATGCATCACCTGTCTGTGTGAGGCAGAAAAAAAATGGGGAAGGGAACCACATCTATCCCCTTTTATCAGGAAAACAAAAATTTCCCAGAAACCTTCAGTAATTACCACTTTAACACTACTGGCCAGAATTATGTCATAGAACCGCCTGACTCAAGGAATTGAAATCATTTTTGGCTCTGTCTTAGAGGCATGCAGCACCCTGCATAGTCTGGTGGAATTAGCATGTGTGTGAACCTGAGATTGGACTAACTTAACTGTACATGGCCAGATAGTATTTTAGGCCTTGTAGACCACATACTGTTCTGTCACCTGTTCTTTTTTGTAGTATGTGACTGTCAATGTAAAATCCTTTGTGTCTGTACAAAAACAGTCCACAGTCCAGATTTGGCTCAGAACCATAGTTCGGCAACCCCTGGTATAGTTGGATAACCAGCTTTATTTGTCTTCAGGCCGTAACATGGTTTTGACTTTGCAAGGAGATCCCCTGCCCACCGATTTAAGTGCAATCCCAGTGTACTGTTTTAGGATATAAGCTCCCTTCAGGTCTTTGATGATATTTGATCGTCAAGCAGAGGTTTCCTAGAATGTTCCAAGAAAGTATACTTTTGGTTTCTCATGCCCTTAGTCATAGGTGATAAAGAGACAAAGAATAGACTTTACCTTTCTGCTTTGCTATTTTCCTTGTTAATGGTATATGCTTATTACATTACTAGTTTGTAGGCTCTTATGGTCTCCAGTATTCCCTTTTACGGCCTATCCTGTTACCTAAATGCATCACATGGCAGGAAAAAGGCACATTTTTAGTAATTGCCTTGTTATAGCACACTAGTTCTGTTGGATAAGCATATAAAAAGAATAGTTGACAATACCATACCTAGACTAATGCTTTAGAAGACTCCCACAAAATAAGGACAATTAAAGTGATCAGAAATCTGACTTGCTGCTTTCAGCATTAGTTCCTGAGTAATTTGGCAAAAAGCAGTGAAATGTTTCTGAGTAGAAAATAGCCATTCACATTTAACTGGTATAAATTTGCAAACCATATATAAAATAAAGGTAAAATTATTTAGCAACATCTATAGTCATAAGATTTAGAGTTTTAAAATAATCCTTATATATGGATAAAGTGAACATAGCTGCCTTTTATTTGGTTTAGTTTAGTGTTTTTGGTTTTGTTTTTCATTTTTATAGGTAGAAGATTCAGAATCTAAAGGTCATCTAGTTTAACCACAATTGTATAACCATTGTCTAATAAATTTAGTGGAATTAATATAAATGTATTATTATTATTAAATAAGAAAGGTACATTAAAAAATTTTTTAATATAAGAAAGGTACATTAAAAAAATTTTTTTGAGTACAGACAGTATTACATTAGTTTCAGCGTACAGAACAGTGATTCAGCTTTTCTCTACGTATGCTGTCCTCGCCACAGTTGTAGCTGCCATCTGTCACCATATAATGCTATTACAATCTCACTGATCATATTCCCCCTGCCTTTTATTCCCGTGACGTATTTCTTCTCTGAAAGCCTGTATCTCCCATTCTAATAAAGGTAAATATTAATCTTAATTTAAAAGTTTTAAAAAGCAGCACATGCTTATGTCTCAGCACATACCCTTTATATTTGAATCCCACTTCCTTCACTTACAGACTGGGTAACTTCGGGTTAGCTAATTCATCTGTCTGAGTGTCAGTTTCCCCTCATCCCATAAGGATGTTGGCATGATTACAGTAGATAATGTAAGTCAAGTGCCTAGTTATAGTGTCTGTCAAATAGCAGGCACTCTGCGAGTACTTGCTATTATCATTTTCATTCCTAGTATTTTAAATATTTAAGATATATCTGCACATTACATTTTTCATTGCTAAAAACACTCTTCTTCTTTTTCAGAAAGTACATCTGAGCTGCTGTTACTGTCATCTTTTGAAGGTACAAATGAAACAGGAAACAGTCAAAGTAGGTGCTTCAGGAAAAGGCATAAAAGTGACAATGAACCTAATTTGCAGCAGCAACTGTCCTGGGGAAGCAGAAACCGCAATCTTAGTGGAGGAGTGCTGATGGGACTCATGCTCAATAGAATCAACCAGGAGGCAAACCCTGGAGATATGGTCGAAAAACTAGGAGCTGATGCAAAAATTCTTTCAAACGTTATCTCAAAAAGCACAAGACCAACTAGTCTTGATATTGGGAAGCCACCTTTAAGATCAAAAAGAGACAGTCTAGAAAAGGAATTTAGTGATGACGATACACCTTTCGATGGTTCTCATGGTTTGGCAGATAAAGTGGATTCTCCTGTTATTTTTGATTTGGAAGACTTAGACAGTGAGACAGATGGGTCAAAAGTGAGTTACCCTGCTTTGCAAAACCCCAAGAGGATTCAGCGTATGAGCAGCAGCTTTTCAGTAAAACCTTCTGAAAAAACGGATGTTGCCACAGGATTTGATCCCCTCTCTCTTTTGGTTGCTGAGACTGAGCAGCAGCAAAAAGAGGAGGAAGAAGAGGATGACGAAGATAGCAGAAGTGTTTCAACACCATCCGCCAGGCGTGACTTAGCCGAAGAGATTGTGATGTATATGAATAACATGAGCAGTCCTTTGACCAGCCGCACGCCAAGCATTGATTTACAACGGGCATGTGATGACAAATCAACCAGTAAGAAAAGTCCAACATTGGTCAAGGCGTGCAGAAGATCTAGCCTGCCTCCCCATTCTCCAAGGCCAATGAGACTTACCAAATCTAAAAGTTATACAAAAACTGAGGAGAGACCACGGGACAGACTCTGGTCTTCTCCAGCCTTTTCACCTTCTTGCCCATTTAGGGAAGAATCTCAAGATGCATTAACTCATTCATCACCTTCATTTAATTTAGATACACTGCTGGTACCTAAACTAGATGTTCTAAGGAACAGTATGTTCACTGCTGGGAAAGGAGTTGCAGAGAAAGCCAGCAAATGGTATTCAAGATTCACCATGTATACCACGTCATCTAAAGTAAGTTTTCTACTTTACCTTTTGCCTTCCTCCACTACCAAAGTACATTTCTTGCAAAAATGTCCGTTTTTACCATGCTCCTTGAACACAACTTTACCAAAAAGATTGAATGCATAAAGTTTGTAAGTATCACAACTTGAACTTGGATAATAAGGAATGAAAATTCATTAAGGTTATGTTACAAACATATTATAAGTACAGTTTTAAAAGAAAATGACTTGTAGCTGGAGTAAAAATCAGTGTCATATGAAAATGCTTACTGAGCTTTATTATTTCCTTCAAAATGCAGATTTTTTTTTTTTTCAGGTAGTGTCTAGCATGCCTTCAAAAATTACTGGCTGACATAGGATTTTTCCTCCTAGTTCAGATGGAGTAGCTTGTGATAAACCTATATACACATCTCCCAAGAGCAAAGAACTAAATGAAATATAAAAAATCTGTTTAAAGTAATCAGAGAATTGCTAAAGCAACTAGAAAGTAGAGGTACAAGATTCTAGCCAGAATTGCAGAGATGAGCCCAAAGTTCTACAGCTGCTTCCCCCTAATGGTGTTTGTTGAGAGCAAGGGGTTGCAAATCCAGGTTTTGCCTTAAAGGACTGAGGAGAGCTAGTGGGGGACCTAGAGCTTTTGGATCTTGTGGAACTGGATAGACAAAAATGGAGGCTTGAGGGTCCTCAGGTTCACTGGTTTTTTTCCTTCAAGACTTTTTCCAAATACTGATACTGCATGAAGCAGGAGACTAAAAAGGTAAGCAGAAAGTCTCTGACAAAGAAGAGTTTTCAGCAGTTCGTGGTGCTGGGAATAGTCACAAAGAGTTCATAAATTTTAGGGGCGGGTGGAAGAGATAGAAGCCGGAAGAGCTTTGGCAACCACACCAAGCCCTTTGTTGGAAGCCCTGCAGAGCCATGCCTTAGGAGCATTGGCAAACCAGAGTTGGACTACACCTGACCAAAACTGCAGCCTAGGCTTGACTCAGGTCAGCCTGTGATTGGACTGTCAGACTATCTGACACATGAAAAACTGTGTCCTTTTGGGAGGAACAGAATATCATCTGGAGTCCTTATAGTTTTTTATATTATTTAATTAAAAATAGCCATACCCAGAGATAGTATCATAACTTAAAAAACAAAAGAAAAATGCAGGTGATCCTAGTATTTAAATAAGAGGCTTTGAAATAATTCTAATATGTTCGAGAAAATCAAGGGAAAGCTGAAGAAAAACAGCTGCAAAGGTAGAAAATTTCACCAGATAATTAACTATTTTAAAAAATCAAGTATAAACTTGAGAACCGAAAAAGACATGAAATTAAAAATGCAGTAGTTGGATTTAACAGCAGACAAAATACAGAAAAAGAAAGTTCATAAACTAGATGGAAACTCAGTAGAAAATATCCACTCTGAAGCAGATTGGAAATCAAACGGAAAATTAAAAAAACGAATATAGGATTTAGTGAAAACGTCTAACACTGATGTAATTGAGTTCCAGAAGAGGACAGAATGAGATAGAAGGAACATTTAAAAAGTGAATTGCCAAAAATTTTCCCGAAGTGATTAAAGATGGCAACTCACATATTTAGAAGATCTACAAATGTCAAGCAGAATAAATGCAAAGAAAACCATACTTATGGGTCTAATTTTAAGACAGATGGAAATGGAATACAAAGAGGAAATCTTAAAAGTAGTCAAAGAGCTATCTTACCTTCAAATGGAAAAACAGTAAGAAACTGCCACTTGTGTTCTGAACAAAGAAGCCTCTTGCTAATTTAAATACTAGGATCACCTGAATTTTTCTTTGATATCAGAAGACCCTGGAAAGATTCCTTCTGAGCACTGAAGGACAATAACCGTCACCGTATTTTCCTACACCCAGCAAATATCATCTTTAAAAATGAGGGTGAGGGGTGCCTGGGTGGCTCAGTCAGTTGAGCATCATCGGACCCTTGGTTTCAGCTCTGGTCATGATCTCAGGGTTGTGGGATCAGGCTCTGAGCTCAGTGGGGAATCTGCCTTAAGATTCTCTCCTTCTGCCCCTCTCATGGGGGGCGGGGTGTCAGAGTGTGTGTGTGTGTGTGTGTGTGTGTGTGTTGTGGGTTCTCTTTTTCTCTCTCTCAAATAAATAAATAAATCTTTTTTTAAAAAATCAAAATGGGGAGCCTGGGTGGCTCAGTGGGTTAAAGCCTCTGCCTTCAGCTCAGGTCATGGTCGTGGGGTCCTGAGATCAAACCCGGCATCAGGCTGTCTGCTCAGCAGGGAGTCTGCCTCCCCCTCTCTCTCTGCCTGCCTCTCTGCCTACTCGTGATCTCTGTCTGTCAAATAAATAAATAAAATATTTTTTAAAAAATCAAAATAAAAGTGAGGGTGATAGTCCTACCTCCACTGGAGACATAAAGCTGCTAAAGCCCATCCCTCCCACTGATTATAACTGAAAACCCCAGAAAAAAATGCAAAAAAAAAAAAAAAAAAAATCTAAGGATTCTGAAGAACCAGGCAGATTGTTGGGGCAACACAGACAGATGTGAATCCCCCATTTTCTTTTCTTATGCATCTCTACCCCAAGAGCAGGCTCCAGTCACAGTGTGATGTGACACCTCTGGCAGATGAAAATTCAAGAGAAAACCCCTGGTTCCTGGACAGAGGAGCCAGAGAAGTGGACATCTGTGAGCTGGAGAGTTTGAGGGGAATCTGAGAGAAGGGTATTCCCAGATTCTGTGAATGGCCAACACAAGTATCAAGCCTAGTTCTTGAGCTCCACATAACATAGGATAAAAGTGAACCAGCAGAGATGAGTCTTACAGAAGTGACTAAGAATTAAGTCACTGTCTACAAAAATTGAAACACAAATTACAGTCTGAACATAACTGAACATAACTCAGTAACAAATCCTGCTTAACAAAAGCATCAGTGTTCTCCAAGATATTATAACAGTACCCAACCACACAGCATAACATTCACAATGCCAAAATAAAATCCAGAATTACTTGATTTATCAAGTAATTGGTTAATTGATAAAACCAGTTCTCAAGGGAAAGACAACCCTGAGATGACCCAGATGTTGGAATTATCCTGACAGAAACTCTGAAGTCGCTATCATAACTAGGTTCCCTGAAGTTAAAGAAAAACACATTCAAAATAAATGAAAAGGAAGGAATTGTCAGCAAGAAATAGAAACTATTTTTTAAAAAGCACATTTTATAACTAAAAAAAAAAAAAAAACTCTGAAGTCATTGGATGGGTTCAATAGCAGAATGGAGAAGATAGAGGAAAAAAATCCACTGAACATAAAGACTGAGTAATAGAAGTTATCCAATTAGAAGAACAGAGAGAGAAAAACCTTTTGCAAAATGAACGGAACCTCAGAGACTTGTGGGACAGTATTAAAAGGAATAACATATAATTGGGGTTCCAGAAGTATGAGAGGAAAAGATTGTGGTAGAAAAGATACCTGAAGAAATAAATAATGAAGAAACAAGTAAATAAGAAATAACTTCTCAAATTTGGTGAAGGATTTAGATTTACAGATAAAAGAAGCACAGTAAACTATAGACAGAATAAACACAAGGAAAACCACTTCTACACACACATAAGCAAACTGCTAAAAAGCGAAAATGCCCATCTGCTAATAAAATGGCTGCTGGGAAGAAAAAATTTAAAGACTTGAAAACTGTTAAAGAAAAATGACACAGAGGAATAAGGATTTGAAAAACCATATATTTTTTACCACAATCCGTGAACCAAAGAATACATGCAAACAACACCTTGTAATTGTTAAAAGAACTGTCAACCCAGAATTTTATATCCAGTGAAAATATCCTTCAGGGGGAAAGGTGAAATAAAAACATTTTCAGATAAAAGAAGAGAATCCTGGCCAGCAGACCTGTTATGTGAGCTAGGCTAAAGGAAGTTCTTCAGGCTGAAGAAAAATAATACCACAGAGAAAACTGGATCTGCAGGAATGAAGGAGAAATAGAATATGTGGTAAATAGTTAATATAAAAGACTACTTTTGTTCCTCTTAAGTAATTGCCCAAAACAAAAATTATGACATTATCTTATGGAATATTCAATATATGTCATGTCTTATGGTGATAAAGGGATTCACTCTGCTGATAGTCACTGTAGTTACTATATACCAAGTGGTACAGTATAACTTTAAGTAGACTGTAAATGACTGGATGTGTATGATTCCTAGAGCACCTGCTTTTTAAAATATAATGAGATATAGTGGAAAAGCCAATATAGATATTCACATAATCCTAAAAATAGCAACTCAACACACACTCAACATGACTAGAAAAAAATAAGTTGTATTATCTGGGCAATAGAATTGTAGATACTTAAATATTTTTTCTTTATACAAAAATTCATATTGACTAGATTTTCTTAATGTATGGTTGGTATAACCAGAAAAACATTGAACTTACAGTTTGGTGTTCTCAAGAATGAAAACTGGAAATACATCTCCTTGAAACCTAGATTATTATGGAAAATAATAAAATGTAAATATACATGAAATTTTAAAAGAATAAAATTCAGTTCTAATGGTATCATCCTGGGAGGAAAATGAACAGTAAACAAAGCTTCAAAATCAGCAAGATTATCTAACCAACAGGTCTCTCTACTTCATGTAACTAAAAATGCTATCTAAATGATTTCCCACCTGTGTTTGTCCAAATTAATAGCCCTTGTAAAATTGGTAGTTTTATTTCTATAGACTTAATGTTGATTAACTGATCATCTGGGTGATTAAACATTTCCTCTGCCTTAGGAGTGACATTTTAAATAATTAAATTTAAATATGAAGGAAATTAAGCTTATAATTATGTCCTTAGGATCAAAGTTCTGATCGTACCAGTCTTTCTTCAGTGGGAGCCCAGGATTCCGAATCTACCTCTTTAACAGATGAAGATGTTTGCCATGAATTGGAAGGAGCCACTTCCTCCCAAGAGAGCAGTGCCATTTCAGGGACTAAGGGAATTGATTTCAGCAGAACAAGCCTGGAAAGTTCTGCCTCCTTAGAAGGTTTGTCCAGTTTGGTCCTACTGCATTTATATGTCATGTCTTTACCTTTTTTCCTTGTTTTAATTTTGCAAAAGATTTACATGGCTCCAAAGTCAAAACAGTAAGAACCAGGGCACTTGTAGAACGAGCTCTGCTGTCCATCTCCACCCCTGCATCTTGTTTTCTCCCTGTGCCTAGAAGTAACCATTTTTATTCATTTTGATTTATCCTTCCATTGTTGTTTCTTTAAAAATATAAGGATATCTTCTTACTCAAAAAGTAATGTACCTTCCCATTCTTTGTGTTTTTCATTTAACAGTATATCCTAAAGATCATTCCATATCATCACATTACATTGTTCCTTACTCATTTTTACGGTTGCATAATCATCTGTGGATATATCAGAGTTTATTTTAATCACTTCCCTACTGATGGATATTAAGTATCTAGTCTTTGACTATTATAAATAATGCTATGATGCATATATGTCATTATATTTTTGCAAGGGTATCTTTGAAAGATACAAATTCTTCCTTGAAGTGATGCTGCCAAAGTTGCCTTCTCCGGGGGTATATACTAGTTAGCATTCCCAGTGGCAGTATATAAGAATACCTATTTCCTCACAGCATGTCAACAAAATATGTTGGCAGACTTTGGGATTTTTGCCACCTGATCAATGAGGACTGTATTTCAGTTTAGTTTTCATTCCTCTTGTAAGTTGAGTAACTATTTATATGTTTAAGGACTATTTGTATTTCTTTTTCCGTGGACTACCTTTGTCACTTGTTGGCTCCTTTTTTAAAAAAGTTTTATTAGTTCTTATATAGCAATATATAGTCTCATATAATTGCCAGATACTTTCTCCAATTTTGTCAAGTTTTTGTGCGTTGTTTTTTTGTTGTTGTTGTTGTTTGGGGTTTGGGGGGGGAGGGGTTTGCCACACAGAAATTTTTAATTTTATGTCATCAAATTTATCAGTACTTCCCTCCTGCTTCTGGATTTGGAGATATTAGGAAAAATGTCCCCTTCCCTAGGCTCACCAGTGCTTTCTTCTGACACTTCTTTGGTTTTCTTTTTAGCATTTTCTGAGATCAATAAACCTCCTGTGAAAAGGACTGTATCTTAAATATTTTAGGTTTTGTGGGCCACACACCTCTCTGTCACATATTCTTTGTTATCATTTTCTTTTTCTAACTAATGTAAAAACCATTCTTAGCTTCCGTACACAAGTGCATTTGACTCCCGATTTAGATATTTAATCCATTTGAAATGTATCCTAGGATATGGTGTGAGGAATGGATTCACTATAATATTTTTTGATGTGCACCTTTGTACTTTCAAAAAGCTTTTATTGGGGCACCTGGGTGGCTCAGTCATTAAGCTTCATGACCTTCAGCTCAGGTCATGATCCCGGGCCGGGTCCTGGGACCTAGCAGTGCATCTGGCTCCCTGCTTGGTGAGAAGCCTGATTCTCCCTCTCTCGCTGCATCTCTTTCTCTCTCTGTCAAATAAATAAATAAAAATCTTTAAAAAAAAAAAAAAAGCCTTTATTGTAGGGACTTTCAAATGTACACAGAAGTGGAAAGAATAGCCCAATGAACCCCCATTTACCCTTTACCCAATTGCAACAGTTATCAACAAACGGCCAATCTTGTTTAATCTTTCCCTCTCCTATAGTCCCACTATTTTTTCCTTGCCCAGTGGATTATTTTAAAGTAAATACCAGACAGCATATAATTTTATTCATCAATACTTCCATATGTAACTCTAAAATATAAGGACTTTAATGTTTTATATTGTTTAAAAAATGGAATTCAACCAAATAAATTTGAAGATCTAACTAGCTTTACTAACAATTGATGAAACAGGCAGCATCCCAAGAGGGGAGCCCCAAGAACTGTACAAAATGGAAGGTTTTTATAGAAGAAGGATGAGGTAAGAAAGTTATTAGCAAAAGAGAAAGATATTCCAGGCAAAGTCACTTTCCCTTAGGGGGAAATGCAAGGGGTCTTATCATGCAGATTGCTTCATCTTACTTTGCATGATGGAGGGATGCATGGGGCAGACTCCCAGACACGGGTCAGAAAATTCCTGACGACTACTCTGAGCAAGTTGAAACTGCAGTTAGATTAGGTGTTAAGCCCCAGTTGGGAACTCAGCCTGACTGATGTCATTGTGGGTCAGTGGTTTTTCTTTTCAAAAAAAAATTTTAACAATTAAAAAAAATTATGTATTTGATAAACTTACTTTTAATTTTATTAATGTTATGCATGTAATGTGTACACTTTTATGTATGTAAATACATTTCAGAAATTGAGGACATCTGAGTAACCAGCACTTAGATCAAAAAACAGAATGCTGACAATATCCAGAACCTCCTCTCATGCACACATCTGGTCACTGCCCCCTCATGGATAAACATTCTCTTCTAACACTATGTGTTAGCATGTTCTGTTTGGAACATGTACAGTATATATCCTTTGTGACTCATTCATATTTTTAAAACATAATTGTAATGCTATTACATTTTTTAATGTTTTGATCAATATAAAATTTCATATCAAATATTTAATTTAAATTTTCACAGTTATCTCATAAATCTCCTTTTATAGGTGGCTTATTCAGTTGGGATCCTGATAAGGTCCACTTGTTGCATTTGGCTAATATGTCTGTTAACTTCCTCTTTGTTCTCTCTTTTTCTCCCTCTTGTCATCCATTCATGAAGAAATCAGGTGATTAGCTCCCTCACCCCTTTTTTAAACTTACAAGAACAATTTGTTGTGCTAAGAAATAAACCTCATAACCTGATTCATATTTATTAAAGTGAATATTCTGTGCTCCAGATTGTGAAAGGGAGGCTCCCCACATAAATGATTTCATTAGTCAAGGCTGATAGAAGGTACAAGAAAGCAATTCTGAACTAGCTTTAGCAGAGAAGGATTACAGAGGGTTGTGGGGAACCATCCAGGGAAGGTACTGCAGTTCCACCAGCTGTAAGCAGATTACAGGTTGTTGGAGGCTTCAGCCCTCTCTGTCCCTCTCAACCCATCTGTGAAGCCGGCCTAGGACCAGTGGTGGTCCTCTAGAGCTATCTTCTTTTCCCATTGTCATTTATTTACTGAAGCAATCGGGGCATTCCTCCGGATCATGCTGATTGCATCCCTATGATTGTGAAGAGGGAGAGCTAGGTTCCTTTCTCACGAGTTGAAGAATGAATCTTGTGGACAAAGGGGAGTGAGTAAAGTGATAAAAAGTTTTATTAAGTGGTTATACAAAAAAAGCTCTCAGGAATGAGGTGGGTCCCGCCAGGTTTGCCAGTATGGGCCTCCGCTAACATGCCTTAACATTCTTGTGACATCTTGGTTTGAATAAGGACTGGTGATAACATCTTTAATGGCTTACTTCTTCTTTGGGCTCTGGTTATTCTTGTTCACAATGTTACTGCCATTAAAGACCTCACCTCTGATGCCCAGGACAGGGTGGTCTGGTTTGTTCCCTTATCTCTGGTTTCCTTATGCCTCAGCATTTCTGGGATTACTGTGAGCCTGATCACATAGCCCCCTGCCTATCTCTCCCTACCTAGTCCCTCCTGTCCCTTACTCAGTGAGACCCTTCAGATGTGTATCAGTGGGTCATATACTTGGGGGATAATTGCCAACATGTATCTGGGGGCTGGGGGAAAGATAAAGGAAGTTTCCAAAGGAATTTTTGTATGTTAATGTAGACTTACAGGATGGGGTGGGGGGCTGGGGGTCGGGTGGGATTGCCTTTTGCCCTAGCAAAGTGTCACCATCCAGGAAGTTGAGTCCTTAGAGGAATGTCACTCTGCCCACCTCAAGGACTTGTCAATGGGCTGCAAGTAGTAAGGAAATTTGATAATTTTTCTTCTGCCTTGTTTCCCACATACATTGGTGTTTAGCATGCTTTTTCCTGTCTTCTTTATTTCTTGTGAACTGGCAATTTATCCCATTACTTACTTTTTTTACCCTTACTTTATAAAAATATAAGTGTTCATTCGTAACATTTAGTAACTCTGAGAAAAAAGAGAAAGAAAAAGTATAGGTTACCTCCCAGTTTTATTAACAAGATATAGCCACTGTCAACAATTGATTTGACCACAGAACTCCCCTTACTTTTTGTTGTTGCCATCGTTTTAATACCTACTAATATCCATTACTCTTAAGAATATATCTGGAAATTCCTCATGTTTCAGAACAAGATTGCTGTACCACATCTTAAAAGATCGTGAAAACATAGAGAATTGCCAGTAAATCTTTTTATGATTGGAACTGAAATTAGCTATTTTATATGTTTTAGACTTTAGAACTAAGTACATTCTTATATTTTAAACATGGAAAAAGAGAAACTGCAAATTAGTAATTAAAAATAACTGGAATGCCTTGTAGCCTGTACCCACAAAGTACTTCATAAGTGAGTAGCCTGTACCCAAGACTACTTCATAAGTGAGTAATGAGGCTAGGGTTTCCCGCCCCCTCGCATGTGGGAAGCCGTAGAATCAGAGCACATTTCCTTGAGTTTGTACTCAGAACAAAAATGCATGCCTTTTTTGTTTTTCCCCTAAATTACCTTTGCTATTTTGAGTAGAACAGTTGTACATTTTGTCAGAGAATTTACAGAGGTAGAAAAGATTTTCATGGGGCACCTGGGTGGCTCAGTGGGCTAAAGCCTCTGCCTTCGGCTTAGGTCATGATCCCAGGTCCTGGGATCAAGCCCTGAGCCCTACATCGGGCTCTTTGCCCAGCAGGGAGCCTGCTTCCTCCACTCTCTCTGCCCGCCTCTCTGTCTACTTGTGATCTCTGTCAAATAAATAAATAAAATCCTTTTAAAAAAAAAAAGATTTTCATATCCTTTCTCATTAATTGTAATGGTTTTGCTTGTTTTCTAATAATGAACAGGATCCCTGTCAAAGTTTGCCTTACCTGGGAAAGCAGAAGTGGCATCTTCCTGCAACACAAGTAATACAAATATCTTCCAGAACTATGCAATGGAGGTACGGTTTTAATCCAAAGAGCGTCTTCCTTTATTCCTTACGCTACTCCCTCCTAGAACTTATATTCCCTAAGTATTCAGGGTCAGGGGCAAAGTAATAAAAAGTTAAATATGTAGCATCTGAAAATGTCAGAATGTATATTGTAGCTGAATAAATTTAAAATCTCCAGTATTTCAGAATACTGAAGTCATACTACTTCATCTCTGTTTAGGAAAGTCCCATACTTCTTCTGGTATTTATCAGCGTACAAAAGCATTTCCATTTTCAGTATTTCTAGTTTCCCTTATTATCTCTGTGTTCTTTTTGAACTTTTATTTCACATTTGAACCTCTTAAAAACCAATTCTGCTATGCAGACACACTTTTGTGATGAGAGGACATGGAGTGTTCTGGCATTTATGTCCCCATTCCCCATCATGTTTTTCATTTCTTGTGTCAGTTTGATGTGGTTATCTGCTGGAGATGCTGCTGTGTATCTTTTTTTCTCACAATGAAAAAGTTATGTTTTTACAGTTTAAAAGTTTTCCCTAACTTTTGTATAGAAATTGCGTCCAGGGGTGCCTAGGTGGCTCAGTCATTAAGCGTCTGCGTCCGGCTCAGGTCATGATCCCAGGGTGCTGGGATAGGGTCCTGTATCAGGCTCCCTGCTCCAAAGGGAGTCTGCTTTTCCGTCTCCCACTCCCCCTGTTTGTGTTCCCTCTCTCACTTTGTCTCTCTCTGTCAAATAAATAAAATCTTAAAAAAAAAAAAAAAGAAAAGAAAAAAATTGCTTCCAAATACATTTTTGAGTGTTGTTGCTTCTTCAGACCAGTTTGCCTAAATTTGGAAAATAGATTTGCATGTAGCTGGGAAATAACTATGAGCACAGATATTACAGTTGACCCAAGTTTCTCATGGCTTCAGGAATTTCTGTATTTTATTCATGTAATGACAGCATTTACATTCATCTATAGCAACACTTCTTAAACTGTCTTTAGTGACAGACCAGGGTTTTGTTGGGGTTTTTAATTTCCAATCTGTCCTGGTTGCTACTCTTGTGAAAATGTGTCTTGATCACAAACTTAGATATTGCAGCAATGACCAATTTCTTTAAGGGTTTCTAAGTCCTCTTCTCAATTTCTTTACTTAACACAAATCAAAAAGAGTTTGTGGACCCACACTTGTCTGGTGACTACACTATGAGTAGCACACAGACCCATAATATGTAATTACAAATACCTATTTTGGATATTAGTAAATTAATGCTTGGATTTGCTTTTTCACTAATAAAACCATGGCAGGTTTTATAGTAATTATAATAGTAAGGTTCCCTTTCTTAAGTGCAAGTTTCCCTTTCAGGTAAAAACTTTGAAATCAATTTAGCTGAATGTAATCTATTTTTGTTTGTTTATTTGTTTGCTTGTAAATTCTGAATCCTTCTGACTTACAGTTTTCTAATAGACTTATGGATTGAAGTGGTTTTTAATTCATAATATCTCCAACAGGCTCACTTTGTAAAGTGTTGTTTTCTCCCATAGGTTCTTATCTCAAGTTGCTCTCGGTGTAGAACATGTGATTGTCTTGTCCATGATGAGGAAATCATGGCTGGCTGGACAGCAGATGATTCAAATCTCAATACTACATGCCCATTTTGTGGCAATCTTTTCTTGCCCTTTCTGAATATTGAAATAAGAGATTTAAGACGGCCTGGAAGGTAATGATTTGTGCTTTCTTTTTCCTTCATGTTTAAGGATTGTATTTACTAGAATATCTCTTTTCTCAAAAACGTCCTTTAATTCACATTGCAGATACTTTCTGAAGTCAAGCCCATCTACAGAAAATATGCATTTTCCATCCTCTTTTTCAACTCAGACAAGGCAGTCTTGTATCTCAACATCAGCATCTGGTCTTGACACATCTGTTATTTCTGTTCAAGGGAATTTTGATCTCAATAGGTAATTATAATTCTGTGGAACGGTGTTTTAACATGTATTGCACATGTTTCTGAAAATAACAGAAAAATCAGCTGACCATTTAAAATTTCTAGTCTCGCCCGGGTGGCTCAGTTGGTTAAGCTTCCGATTCTTGATTTCGGCTGAGCCCGTGATCTCGGTGTCATAGGGTTGAGCCCCACATCAGGCTCTGCACTGGGCCGTGGAGTCTGCTTGTGATTCTCTCTCTCCCTTTCCCTCTGCCTTGCTTGCACGCACATGTGCTCTCTCAAATTTCCATGTATAATAAACTTATAATCTGAAGTTATTTCCCTAATTAAAATAGTATTAAAATTCTCTAATAACCTAAATGTTTAAACAGTTACAGTTTATGCTTTATGAATCCCCAGAGTTTAAGCTGTATAATTCTTATAGGATAATGTTTACTACTGTTTTAAAAGTAAAAATAACACCTGGAACACCTGGACTGGCTCAGTGGGTAGAGCATGTGACTCTTGATCTCAGGGTCATGAGTTCAAGCCCCACATTGAATGTGGAACCTACTTTAAAAAAAAAAAAAAAAGGGTGCCTGGGTGGCTCAGTGGGTTAAGCCGCTGCCTTCGGCTCAGGTCATGATCTCAGGGTCCTGGGATCGAGTCCCGCATTGGGCTCTCTGCTCAGCAGGGAGCCTGCTTCCCTTCCTCTCTCTCTGCCTGCCTCTCTACCTATTTGTGATCTCTCTCTGTCAAATAAATAAATAAAATCTTTAAAAAAATAAAAAATAAAAATAAATAAAAATAAAAATTAAAAAAAAGTAAATATTCTATAGAACACTTGAAGTTCACCGTGAACATTTTTTTCTCATCCCTGTCTCTTTAGAACTTAAGTCAGTCCTAACTTACTTCTACTTTGGAATATCTAATAATCTGAGAAGGCATTTAAAGTGATAGAGGAACTGTAAAGTCAAAGTAAGACTTTACAGTAAGCCTAGTATAAGTGAATTTACACTTAAAACAAATGCAGAAATTGACTCCATTTTGGAGAAATGCCAGAGACACCACATTCATAATGGGGCAGGTGAAGTCAAAATGGTAACTGCATGTGCAGGAAAATATCCGAGGTACAGGCCAGCTGGCATGCCCTACCTGTTTGATCCTGAGTGCCTAGGCAGCACAGCTGTAAATCTGTGTGATGGTAGGTTTAGTGGAGCCCTTTCTCTGGCTGGGTCCACTAGCTTGTGACTCCTGAAGGAAGAGGTGCCTCTTTTCTCTGCTTTATATCCCCTGGGCCTACTGGAGTTCCTGACACATAAAAGTTGTCCATTAACTGTTTTGATAAATGAATGACTTTGGAATACTTAAAGTTCACTGGATAAATAGGAAATTTAATATGATTAGACTACATAAAAATATATCCTGTTCCCCAGCCAACTTCTGATGAACATCTTCATTTGATTTACTTTGGTATGCATCCAGCTCTGAGTCTAAAGAGCTGGATGTTCTGGATGAAATAAAGTAAATCTAGACAATGATATGCTTTTTTTTTTTCCTTTTTTCAATGCCCAAGCAAATCTAAACTGCTGGAAAATACGTGTGCCCGAAGCATTCAGATACCTGCTGATAGATCAAAAACAGCTGTGTCAAAATGTCCAATATTTCCAATGGCCAGGAGTGTTAGTACTTACAGCCCCTTGGATAAGGAAGACACTAGAGGCCAGAAGCTCATTCCTACAGGCAGCCTGCCAGCTACTTTACAAGGAGCTACTGTATGTATTTTGGTGTTTTTTTTAATTTGAACATTGATGATTTACATTTGATTCTGTTCCTGTTGTCCTATATAGTCTTATGAGCTTTGATATTATAATGCATCAAGAAGAGTTCTAGGGCCATGATACAATTCTAGTATTTTCTATTTATATGGAAATCATTGACAGGAATTTTAAAAATTGATTTAGTATAATCAATCTTGTGTTTTTCATTTTTTTGTTTTTTTAATTTATTCAACAGGATTCTTTAGGATTAGAGTGGCACCTCCCCAGTCCAGATCCTATCACTGTTCCATATCTTAGTCCTTTAGTGGTGTGGAAGGAGCTTGAAAGCTTACTGGAAAATGAAGGCGACCATGCAATAACAGTGGCAGACTTCGTGGACCACCATCCAATCGTGTTTTGGAACCTGGTGTGGTATTTTAGACGTCTTGACTTACCCAGTAACTTACCCGGACTGATTCTTTCTTCCGAGCATTGTAACAAGTATTCAAAGGTATGAAAATAAAAATTAACTAAAAGGCAATGCTACTGTCACCATTGTAATATTTGCATATTCTGAATGACAAAAAAGTAATTTTTATGCTAGGTTTTTAAAATAACCATCTGAATCATTAGATCAGTAAAATTATTTTCTTTGCATTTACAGATAGTTTTTCTTCTTACAGCCTAGCAGTAAGATAAAATCATGTTTTGTGGCCTTCTTGTAAAATTGACACAAAATGGGCTGTGTTTTGGTTATAATCTCAAGAAGAAACTGTCAGTGACTTTAATGAGAAGAGTTTGTGCTTTGGCTCCACTCATGTCTCATACCTCTTTCAAAACAAGCCTTACACATTTTTAGGAGGATGTCTATAATTCCTAGCTCAGTCATGTGCTACCATTCTCCTCAGTCCTTTTCTCTGAGTTTTTGCTTAACATCTAGATAGGTTATTATGTTTACTTGTATTTTTGGTCCATTGTTCTATAAAAGTGTTTATTTCTTCATATGTATCACCACCACTAAATTGCAACATCTCCAAGTTCAGGAACTTTTTGTGCCTACTTGTACTCATGTCTGTGATTGTGCATGCGGTTTGGGATTTTCCGCACATGACCGATGTTTGACCAAGAGGTTAACTCAGTGAGTTATCTAGGGTAGGGTCTCGGTCTGATGTAGAATGAGGCTCCTGGATTCATGGTGCCCTTTTAACTGATCTAAGTATTTGATTAAACCTGCTGCTTCAGAGGGGGCACCTGGATGGCTCAGTTGGTGGTTACATGTCTGCCTTCAGCTTGGGTTATGATCCCAGGGTCCTGGGACTGACCCCCGCATCGAGCTCTCTGCTCTGCATGCAGGGAGTCTGCTTCTCCCTCTGGCACTCCCCCTGCTTGTGCTCTCTCTCTTTCAAATAAATGAATAAAATCTTAAAAAAAAAAAATCTACTTCAGAGATCATTAGCTTCTCAATTCAGCCCATCTTCCTTCAGTAGAGATAAAATGCATACAAACCAGTCATTTTCTGTTCTCCTTTTTCTCTTGTACACATATATCCTAAAAATATATTTATAAGGATCTTTATAAGATATTTACAAAATCTTATCAGGTAAGGATCATTAATGAATATCTCTTTGTTCTTTAACACAGATTCCTCGCCACTGTATGTCTGAGGATAGTAAATATGTTTTAATACAAATGTTATGGGACAATATGAAATTACATCAAGATCCGGGACAACCCTTGTACATCCTCTGGAATGCCCACAGTGAGTGCTCTCATAGAATGCTGACTTCATGTGTGTAAGAGTAATCTCTGCTTACTTTATTTAGCAATAGTAAACTCATGTATAACTAACTTCTATTTTACTTTACTACTTTTTGTCTTACAGGTCAAAATCGTACTCTTTTGTTTGAGAGTGAGTGTTAAGTTTGATGTTTTTAGTGCAATCTTCCATGGAGGCCAAGGGGTTTTTTGTGGGGGTTTTTTTTGTTTTGTTTTGTTTGAGTGGTGCTGTGTATGTGCTGGAGGGGGTTATGTTTTGTGGAGTTCGCTTTTAGCCCATTGCTTGTCCTGGTTTCTTCTTTTTACATATTTGTTTGTTCCCATCCCAGGCTGCTGATTGAGAATTTCCTCCACGGGCTGTCTTAAGGAAAACTGCATTTTTAGTTTTTGTCTGTTTGAGGCCACAGAAAACTTTAAGTCTGTTTTCATCATTATGTGTCTTATTTTTTTCCCTTTTTTCCTTTCTCATTCTTAGATTTCTGTTCCTTTATCTATTGCCCTTAATTTGCTTTTAGTGCTTTGTAACTTCTTGAATAACTATCAGTTGCTGCTTAATTTTCTGTCCTTTATACATAGAACATTTCCCTTCATCTGTTCTTTTGTTCTTTCACAGCCCAAAAGTATCCAATGGTCCATTTATTGCAAAAAGGTGATAATTCATTTAACCAGGAACTATTGAAAAATATGGTAAAGAGCATTAAAATGAATGATGTTTATGGACCAATGAGTCAAATTTTAGAGACATTGAATAAATGTCCTCATTTTAAAAGACAGAGGTAAGTCTGTCTTAAATGAATATATTGTTCCTCTAAGCAGATACATATTATTGGCTTAGTAATTTGTTTGATTACTTCATGCTTTTATTAGCATCAGTATTTTTGTACAGAATATAGAGATTATATGAATAGTAATATCTTCTCCACTCCTTTCCCCCCCTAGGAGTTTGTATAGAGAAATACTATTTCTCTCGCTTGTAGCCCTGGGAAGAGAAAACATTGATATAGGTAATCTACTGTAATATCTAACATGTAATGTTTATATGTCATGGTATTATTTTCAAAGTATTTTTGTATTGGTAGTCTTTAGTATTATTTTAATATTATTTATTATTATTTTAATATTATATTAATGTATTAGAAGAATTCTTTCTCTGGTTTTTTTAATTTAATGTAATAGATACTTTGGTCATATTAGTAATAGTAATGATAAATGATAAAAGCTAACATTTTTTGAAGACTACTGTGTGTCTGACACTGTAGCAAGTATTTCCCAAGTATTATCTCCTGTAATTCTCCCAAAAGTCCTATGAGTTAAGGACTGCTGTCATTTCAGAAGGGATGTAAGGTAGCTATCTATTTCAAGAGATCCCAGACTATTTTGATTGGCCATCTCCTTCTCCCAGTGATTGTGCTGGGCTCCGTTTAAGTTGCCACTTCCAAGTCTCAAGAAAGGGCAGGAATAGCCCCTGATAGAAAGGAAAGAAGAAAGGGGTGGCTGTTAGACATTGAGAGATTGGAGCAGAGTTTAGGCATTTTGTCTGAAAAGTTATAATGTAGGGGCGCCTGGGTGGCTCAGTGGGTTAAAACCTCTGCCTTTGGCTCAGGCCATGATCCCAGGGTCCTAGGATCGAGCCCCGCATCGGGCTTTCTGCTCAGCAGGGAGCCTGCTTTCTCCTCTCTCTCTCTGCCTGCCTCTCTGCCCACTTGTGATTTCTGTCTGTCAAATAAAAAAAAAAAAAGTTATAATGTAAATAAGTTGATGAAAGTGACAATGATACATATTTAAGTCCTCTGATGTTGAGTGGTACCTAATGTGGGTGCCCTGCTTAAGTAAACCCACTCCCAGTTAAAGAGAGAATATGTAATCAGCCATAGTTTTTAGGTGATTGTATACTGTCTTAACAAAAACATATCTGGTTATTTAGCGCTAGTCAACACTTTGGTTGGCTTTCTTTCTTTCTTTCTTTCTTTTTTTTTTAGATTTTTAAAGATTTATTTACTTATTTGAGAGAAATCTCACAGAGGGGCAGAGGGAGAGGGAGGGAAATAGATTCCCAACTGAGCATGAAACAGGACACAGGGCTTGATCCCAGGACCCTGAGCTCATGACCTGAGCTGAAACTGAGAGAGTCAGACCCTCAACCGACCCAGGCGCCCCTCACAATGATGACAGTATGTAATAAGCTTATGTGCCCTGTTACAAGTCGCTCAGCCAGACCATATGGAACATGAATAGGGAACAAGGGCACTTCCTGTGGTGCTGGCTTCCCAACAAGTTCATTAGCAAGTGGGAAAGAGTAAGAGTTAGTGAGGGAATTAGAGGGCTTAGAGCAGCCATCCCTAACTGGGAATCTCAAGGGGTATCAGGTGCCTTCTGACCAATGGTGACCTGTGTCACTGGGACTTGTCAGTCTTGATGCCAAAAGAGAGCTTGTAGAATCCAGAAGCAATGATATGTGTGGGTGAGATGGCCAGCATCTTACAGAATGGAACTACTAGGTAAGGGGTAGTATTTTTTATGTACTCACTATCTAAAACGGTTAACCTTTCCTGAGCACATTTTACAGAAAAGTCAAATTTAGTTAAACTTTAGAATAAATGTCCTGGGTGCCTGGGTTGTTCGGATGGTTAAGTGACTGCCTTCGTCTCAGGTCATGATCCCAGAGTCCCAGGATTGAGTCCCCCATCGGGCTCCCAGCTCCATGGGGAGTCTGCTTCTCCCTCTGACCTTCTCCCCTCTCATGCTCTCTGTCTCTCTCTCTCTCTCTCTCAAATAAATAAATAAAAATCTTTTAAAAAATAAAATAATGTCCTGACCCCCTAAAATAATGGTGAGAGAGGGAAAGTATAAAAGGGTTTTCTTTTATCTCAGGAATCTGTCATTCACTTTGCTCTAGCCGAAACAAGCATCACATGCCCCCTGAGTGGTGCTGTGAATTTCCTCATCCTTGCACCCCTTCCCCAACCAGAGCCAAATTTACAAATACACTTCTTTCCTGACCCTAAATCCCATGCAAAATTTTACTCCTCCTCTATTAGAACTGCTTGGAGATTATTATATAGGTACTATTTACTGATACCTTAAAGGAGTTTGCCATTTCATGAGTCTGAGAGCCCTTTTCCTCTGACTTTTTGAAGACAGACCTGATAGTAACTTCCTTTGCCAATTCTTTGAAGGTTTCTGGAAACATCTGAGTTCTTAGGACCTGTCCTTTTTGGTCTTCTCTTGGTGCAAAGCTCTGGACAGTCTGTATATGTTGGCTGCCCTCAGAAAACTATCACTTCCTGTGTAGCCCCAGAGTGGATGCCCAGGGAGAATTTAGAAACCCAAGAAGGCAAGATTTCATTTCTTTTGATGGCTGCATAGTATTCCATTGTGTATATATACCAAATCTTCTTTATCCATTCATCTTTTGATGGACATCTAGGTTCTTTCCATAGTTTGGCTATTGTAGACATTGCTGCTATATACATTCAGGTGCACGTGCCCCTTTGAATCACTACATTTGTATCTTTAGGGTAAATACCCAGTAGTGCAATTGCTGGGTTGTAGGGTAGTTCTATTTTCAACATTTTGAGGAACCTCCATGCTGTTTTCCAGAGTGGTTGCACCATCTTGCATTCCCACCAACAGTGTTGGAGGGTTCTCCTTTCTCCGCATCCTTGCCAGCATCTATCATTTCCTGACTTGTTAATTTTAACCATTCTGACTGGTGTAAGGTGATATCTCATTGTGGTTTTGATTTGTATTTCCCTGATGCCGAGTGATATGGAGCACTTTTTCATGTGTCTGTTGGCCATCTGGATGTCTTCTTTGCAGAAATGTCTGCTCATGTCTTCTGCCCATTTCTTCTTTTTTTTTTTAATATTTTTTATTTTTTATAAACATATATTTTTATCCCCAGGGGTACAGGTCTGTGAATGACCAGGTTTACACACTTCACAGCACTCACCAAAGCACATACCCTCCCCAATGTCCATAATCCCACCCCCTTCTCCCAAACCCCCTCCCCCCAGCAACCCTCAGTTTGTTTTGTGAGATTAAGAGTCACTTATGTTTTGTCTCCCTCCCAATCCCATCTTCTATCATTTATTCTTCTCGTACCCACTTAAGCCCCCATGTTGCATCACCACTTCCTCATATCAGGGAGATCATATGATAGTTGTCTTTCTCCGCTTGACTTATTTCACTAAGCATGATACGCTCTAGTTCCATCCATGTTGTCGCAAATGGCAAGATTTCATTTCTTTTGATGGCTGCATAGTATTCCATTGTGTATATATACCACATCTTCTTGATCCATTCATCTGTTGATGGACATCTAGGTTCTTTCCATAGTTTGGCTATTGTGGACATTGCTGCTATAAACATTCGAGTACACGTGCCCCTTTGGATCACTACGTTTGTATCTTTAGGGTAAATACCCAATAGTGCAATTGCTGGGTCATAGGGCAGTTCTATTTTCAACATTTTGAGGAACCTCCATGCTGTTTTCCAGAGAGGTTGCACCAGCTTGCATTCCCACCAACAGTGTAGGAGGGTTCCCCTTTCTCCGCATCCTCTCCAGCATCTGTCATTTCCTGACTTGTTGATTTTAGCCATTCTGACTGGTGTGAGGTGATATCGCATTGTGGTTTTGATTTGTATTTCCCTGATGCCGAGTGATATGGAGCACTTTTTCATGTGTCTGTTGGCCATCTGGATGTCTTCTTTGCAGAAATGTCTGTTCATGTCCTCTGCCCATTTCTTGATTGGATTATTTGTTCTTTGGGTATTGAGTTTGCTAAGTTCTTTATAGATTTTGGACACTAGCCCTTTATCTGATATGTCATTTGCAAATATCTTCTCCCATTCTGTTAGTTGTCTTTTGGTTTTGTTAACTGTTTCCTTTGCTGTGCAGAAGCTTTTGATCTTGATAAAATCCCAATAGTTCATTTTTGCCCTTGCTTCCCTTGCCTTTGGTGATGTTGGAGATGCAGCATGTGGGGTTAAAGGGGTAGGAGAAGAATAAATGAAACAAGATGGGATTGGGAGGGAGACAAACCATAAGTGACTCTTAATGTCACAAAACAAACTGAGGGTGCTGGGGGGAGGGGGATTGGGAGAAAGGGGGTGGGGTTATGGACATTGGAGAGGGTATGTGCTACAGTGAGTGCTATGAAGTGTGTAAACCTGGCGATTCACAGACCTGTACCCCTGGGGAAAAAATATATTACATATTTATCAAAAATAAAAATTAAAATTAAATTAAAAAAAAAAAGAAACCCAAGAAGGATTGGAGACTAGAACAGTAATAGGATGGGGAGGGGGAAGCAACTTGAAAACAAATATAAATGAGTAAATAATTGGAATTAGGATGGACTGATGGAGGGAGAAGCTGGATGTTAAAAGGTTTATTTCTGGAGGCTTCTGCTGAGAGGCAGACCAGACTATGGGGAGAAAGTACTTAAAGTACATTGTGACCAGGAAAGAGAGTGGAGAATGTGTCTGGGAACAAAGTCTAAGGGACCTCAGGGCCAGAGAAGTTTAAAAATAAGGAAGGCTTCAGAGGAAATGGCACTAAGTTGAGAATTTAGCCAGAATATGAGTGGGGGAGAAAACAAACAAACTTTGAAGTTTGCAAGAAGACCCTGAAGTGAAGAGTCTAGCATTTTTGAGTAACTGAAAGGCCAGGGAAGACAGGATTCAAAGAGAAAAGGTGGAGTGTGGAGTGAAATGGGCCCAGAGAAGCAGGCGGGGACTAAATCATACCATCTAACAGGTGCTGCCAGGTTTTTTGGATGGAACCTCAGTGCAGTGGGAAACATCTGGGGGATTCTTTTTTTTTTTTTTTTTTAAGATTTTATTTATTTATTTGACAGACAGAGATCACAAGTAGGCAGAGAGGCAGGCAGAGGGGGACTGGGAGACAGGCTCCCAGCTGAGCAGATATTCCCAATGCGGGACTCCATCCCAGGACCCTGGGATCATGACCTTAACCAAAGGCAGAGGCTTTAACCCACTGAGCCACCCAGGTGCTACCATCTGGGGGATTCTTAAGCAGGAAAGAGACATCATGGAATATATGTTTTATCAGGATTTCTAATCTATAGAGAATAAATTGGGTGGGAACCCAGTGGATAGTGAAAAGGACAATTAAGAAGCTAATGCAGGGGCGCCTGGGTGGCTCAGTGGTTTGGGCTGCTGCCTTCGGCTCGGGTCATGATCTCAGGGTCCTGGGATCGAGCCCCGCATCGGGCTCTCTGCTCCGCAGGAAGCCTGCTTCCCTCTCTCTCTCTCTCTCTGCCTGCCTCTCTGCCTACTTGTGATCTCTGTCTGTCAAATAAATAAATAAAATCTTTAAAAAAAAAAAAAAAAAGAAGCTAATGCAATAATACAAGTGAAACCGGGTGGTGGCTTAGGTGTGATATTTTAAACAAAACTAACATTTAAAGAACAAAGAGGGACTCCTGGCTGGCTGGGTGGGAAGAGCATGTGACATTTGATCTTCGGGGTCATGAGTTCAAGCCCCCACATTGGATGTAGAGATTACTAAAAAATAAGTAGATAAACTAAAAATTAAAAAAAAAAAAAAAAGGAAAAAGAGACTGATTTGATTAGGAAGAAAATAAATCTGCTCATTTAAGAGTTAGGAATTGGAAATTGGCCTTACACTAAAATGGCTTTTAAAAATTTTAGCTATAAATCTGAGCCCAGTAGAGATGTGTGTTTGGTATCTTTGTTTGAAAATATATATATGTATATGGCCCAGAGAAATACAACCAAGGAACATTGTACTCAGAAGTTACCTTAAGCCATAGATTTCCTAGTTGAAATAAAGTTGGAAAAGTCTGGACAAGTTCCAGTAAGAAAGGTAAAACTTACTTAGAAGTAAGGACTATTAGATAGAGAAGGCTAATGGAAGCGTAAGTGTGTTTAACCTGTAATTTTGTTTGTAAATAAATACTGTATGAATGTGTTGAGCTGCCCTTTCTATTAAAAAGCGGAAAACAATGAATGGGTTCAAATTGCAGCCAGAGGGCTTTGAGCAGAATGTTGTAAATGTTTGTGCTTTTTTGGTTTTGGGGTTTTTCTTTTTTCAGGTGTTTTTTTTTTTCTTTTGGTGTTTTTTTGGTTTTTTGGTTTTTTAGAGAGAGAGCACGTGCCTGTGCGTGGATAGGGGCCAGGGCAGAGGGAGGGAGAGAGACTCTTAAGCAGGCTCCACATCCAATGCAGAGATGGAATTGGGGCTGAGTCTCGTGGCCCTGAGGTCATGACCTGAGCCAAAATCAAGAGTCAGATGCTTAAACCAATTCAGCCACCCAGAGGCCCTGAATATTTGTTTTTTAACTGTAATGGTTGTGAAACACTAGAAACTATTAAAAATAAGAAACTTGCCTAATGATTTTAATGTTCGACTGGAAAATTAATCATGTAGGAACTTATATGTAGATACCTACGTAACCTTCTACCTGATGAAACAGATAAAGAAGAGCAAACTGAACCCAAAGCAAGCAGAAGAAAAGAAATAATAAATATTACAGCTGAAATAAATGAAATAGAGAAAAATAGGGAAAACTATTTTTAAAGATGGAGAAACTCATCAGAATCAAAGTTGGTTTTTTGAAAAGATTGATAAAATTGATCTTCATTTAGACTAAGAGAAAAAAAGAGAAGACTCAAATTAATGAAGTCAGGAATGAAAGAGGGGATATTCCTACTGCCCTTCCATTAACAAAAAGAATTATAAGGTAGTATAACAAATAATCATATGCCAATAAATTCAATAACCAGAAGAGATAGGCAAATTCCTGCAAAGACATAAACTACAAAACTGACTCTAGAATAGAAAACCTTAACAGAGCTGTAACAGTAGAGTGAATTGGTAATCAGAAAGCTCCCCAGAAAGAAAAACCGAGGGCCAGATGGTGAGTTCTGTCAAACGTTTAAAGAAAGGTTAACACTAATTGTGATGGACTTCATGTTTGTGCCCTATCTCATGTGTAGCCCTGATGTAATGGCATCTGGAAGTAGACCCTTGGGAAGCAATAACATCATTTGGTTGGAGCCCCCCAAAATGGGATTAATAGAGAGAGCCATCTCTCTTTCTCTGCCATATAAGGATACAGGGAGAAGAGAGCTATCTGAAAACCAGAAAGAGTGCTCTCATCAGACACCAGATATGGTACCATGGCCTTGATCTTGGATGTTCCAGCCTCAAGAGCTGTGAGAAATAAATGTTCATCATTTAAGCCACCCAGGCTCTGGTATTCTGTTGTAGCAGCCTGAACTAAAACATTAATCCTTCATAAACTCTTACAAAAGTAGAAGAAAAAGGAGCACCTCCTGACTCATTCTATGAAGCCAGTATTACCAAAGATGTCACAAGAAAGGAAAACTACAGAGCAATATCCCTTATTGACAGTTCTCAACACAATGCTAGCAAACCAAATCCAGCAATGTTTAGGAAGGTTTATATTCCACGACCAACTGGTATTTATCCCAGGAATGTAATGTTGGTTCAATGTACAAAACTCAGTCACCACAATATATCATATTAATAGAATAAAAGACACACGTATCTCTGGGGTACCTGGCTGGCTCACTCAGAACATGCGATTCTTGATTTCAGGGTTGTGAGTTCAAGCCCCACGTTGGGTGTAAAGATTACTTAAAAATAGAATCTTAAAAAAGAAAAAGACAACACATACCTCAGAAGATGCAGAAAAAGCATTTAGCAAAATCAACAAACTAGGAATAGAAGGGAATATCCTTAATTTGATAAAGAGCATTTATGAAAAAAAAAAAATTAACACCATACTCAATGGACTCCCTTAAAAAATTAAAAATAGAATTTTCATATCATCCAGCAATTACATTTCTGGTTATATACCCCAGAGAATTAAAAGCAGGATCTGGATGAGATATCTTTACATCCATGTTCATAACAACAGTATTCATAATAGCTAAAATGTAGAAACAATTCCTGTGTTCATTGAAGGATGAATGAGTAAGCATAAAATGTGGTCTATACATACAATGGAATATTATACAGCCTTTAAAAAAGAAGGAACTGGGGCGCCTGGGTGGCTCAGTGGGTTAAGCCGCTGCCTTCAGCTCAGGTCATGATCTCAGGGTCCTGGGATCGAGTCCCGCATCGGGCTCTCTGCTCAGCGGGGAGCCTGCTTCCCCTTCTCTCTCTGCCTGCCTCTCTGCCTACTTGTGATCTCTCTCTGTCAAATATATAAATAAAATCTTTTAAAAAAAAAATAAAAAAAATAAAAAAAAAAAAGAAGGAACTTCTGGCACATACTACAACATGGATGAACCTTGAGGGCATGATGTTAAATGAAATAAGCCAGTCACAAGAAGACAATCATACAGTTATTAGAGTAGTCAAAATCATAGAGACAGAAGTAGAATGGTAATTGACAGGGTGGGGAGGGGAGAATGGAGAATTATCCTTTAATGGATATAAGGTTTCAGTTTTACAGGAGGAAAAGAGTTATGGAGATGGAAGGTGGTGATGGTTGTACATTATGAAGGTTTGTAATACCACCAACCTGTAAAAGTTATTAAGATGCTAAATTTTATATGTATTTTACCACAATTTTTAAATTTGGAAAAGAATCTTAAAAAGAAGGCATCTTAAAACTTGAAATTTCATTGGTCTGTGTAATCTATCTCTAGAATGCTAAGGCGCCTGGGTGGCTCAGTTGGTTAAGTGTCTGCCATCAGCTCAGGTCATGATTCCAGGGTCATGAATCGAGTTCTACATCCAGCTCCCTCCCTGTTCAGCAGCAAGTCTGCTTCTCCCTCTCCCTCTGTCTCTCCCCTCCACTTGTGCGCTCACTAGCTCTCTCTCTCTCTGTCAAATAAATAAAATCTTTAAAAAATTAAAATGTTCTTTCTAAAAAAATAAAAATAAAATCCTAAGGACTCTAAGGTCCCTGTTTAAGCTTCTGTAGTCCTTTAGTTGGCAGAAATGACCTAGGGATTCCTTCTTGGCCTCCTTTTGTAATAATATTACAAAAACTTGATTGTATTGAGTATTGAGTATAAATTGCTGAATGCCCTTATTTCCTTATGAATTTTTGCAGATGCATTTGATAAAGAGTACAAGATGGCATATGATCGCCTCACACCTAGTCAAGTCAAGAGTACACACAACTGTGACAGACCGCCAAGTACAGGGGTGATGGAATGTCGAAAAACCTTTGGAGAACCTTATCTTTAAGACATGCACGTGTGTGTATACTTTCAATATGTATTGTATAGTCCATGTATAAAATAACATTTGAAGACTCTAAACTCTTTTTCTTCAATTTTTGAAAATGCATTTGTAAATGGTTCAGAAAGTCCAGATAGCTTATGTACAGAATGTTTTCAAAAGAGAAGAGTGACAAGTGAGGAGAAAGCCATTTTGTTTCCCATTTCTTTTTTTTTTCCTTTACTTCTCCTGTAATAAGTGATTAAGTATTTTTGTGACGAGGAAATCCCTAAACAAAATTACTTCTCAAAATAAGATAACCGTTTCATGGTTTCTTTTGGAAGACACATTGAAAAATCATGTATGGAACTTAAACAAATGTAAGATCAAAGTATTTCCTGTTTTCATAGATTATTCAAATGTTTTGACCATGAAGTTGTATTATACATATTTTAAATTGTTTATAGTAAGTTGATATTTTTTTAATTTTTAAACTTAATATAGCAAACAAAATGAACTTAAACTTATGAAGCAAGCAATTAAGTGCTTATTTTCCTTGTCTGCTGCTATTTGACGTAATTAGTACAGCTGCGGATCTCTATATGTATATCTATCTATTTATCTATCTATCTATATTTTTTATTACCTGGAGGAATGATTCAGAAATGTCAGTGTTATGCTAGGATTGCATGTTAGTACATCTAAGCCTGACCGCAGTGAGTAAATGAAAGCTAAGGTGTGCACTGCCCAGACTGACTTATTGAGCCTTGTGGAAGGAGAGCTGGAGAGGTTCCAAGTCTGCTTCTGCCAAATCAGGTTCAATATACCATGATTTGAAAATTTTCTCTATCACTAACAGATGCATACAGTACACAGGGAGCGCTTACAAAACCAAATATTAATTTAAATTTTAATATGCTACATGAACACTTACGCTGGGAAATATGTCAGACAACTTATTCTAAATTTTACCCTTATTTTAATATCTAAAATATTGGGGATGATGTAGATTGTGTCATATTTATCTGGAATATGACATATTGGCATATTCTGTTAATATTATAAATATATATACATATATATAAAAATATTCAAAATATTTTTTCAAAAGTAGAAAAATAATAACTCTCAAAGTATAGCCAGATAGAATTTCCCATATTGAGGAACTTGGCTTTTTCAACAAGCCTTCAGAATCTGAAGTCTATGGAATCTAAAATCCAGAAATATCCAGAAATCAGACAATAAATAGAATGTTTAAGCACCAATGGTATTAAAGAGACTCTAAAAAATATTTTTAGTTCCATTATTGCAAAAACCACTTTATTTGGGTAATTTCCGATAAAAAGTATTCTTTGACTATTAGAATTATGTATAGATTATCAGTATGTGTGTGTGTGCGTGGTTGCACACATTGTCATGAATGAAGGAATTCTCTAGACACTTTCAAAGAAGAAAAAATGGATGGTTCCAAATTTGGTCTGGAAAGCCAGTGGAGTCCAGCACACTTGTACTGGGGGTATCTGAGACTTTGAATCAATTTAGCTGCAGAAAAACTACCTTTTGCATTCACACCATTAGTGAATAGCATCAAGCTGACACATTTCACAGCTTTTGACTGGGGAAGTAATTGGGAGAGTTTACAAATGTGAAATTTTGATTCGGATTAGTTTGATGCTGAACTTGCTTACTTGAAAAATCTGGTGCTATGCACATATATATGCCTTTCCTTTGTAAATACAACTCCAGTCTTCTACTTTACTATTCATATCCAGTTTCACATTCTGATGGAGTCTTTTGTTCCCTAAATCACTTGAAAATTGTCAAATGAGAGAAATGTTTAGTAAGTGAGGCTTTGGGCATTGGCAACAAACATCCCTCCCAATAGGGTTCTGGGGTTCTATTCTGGTTTTTTGATGCATGTTTTACTTTCCCCTATAAGAACAGCTTTTACTGTTCGTGGAAGTTGTTTAACTTTTCTTTAACACAAACTATATGTAAAAATTATAGTTGATGGATTTCAAATCGCTGACCCAAAAAAGTGAGGTAAAGCCCATCCTTTCTGTTCAAACTCAGATGGAAAAGTGAGTATCATTTTTACCCCCCCCCCACTGCCCTGCCCCCCCACACACAAAGTTTTGTTTTTGCTTTTGGTTGGGTTTTATTTCTACTTTTAATCCCCAGGAAATACTATTTGTAGAAATTTAGTCTTTAAAAATAAAACCCAAAACATGAATAGAAAGTGGTAAACCCTGCTCGAAAGAAAATTAAAATCTAGATCATCCTTTAAGATAACTCTATATAAACTTTTCTTCCATTTTGTCTCTGTTGAGGATACATTTTGAAGAATCATGGCCAATCCTGTTGGAGAGAAATACATTTTTGCTACATTCTCTGTCTCTTGTTTTCTTACTCTTAGTTTTGTTTATATGTTTAATAGTGGAAAATAAACCATGCTGTGTCCTGGTATAACTTGCTTACTACTTCCTCCCATGGTGTTTTGAATGTCATACATTTGTATTTTGTATCTAATTTTGATATTCAACTTTTTCTTCCTACTGCCAGGTAAGGAATTATACAGCCTGCTCATACTCTGATTTTTGTCTTTTTTTCCCCTGATTTCTCTTTTGGACAATGGTGGGAAGGGAGGGAATGCTTTAAAACTCTAACACTACCAGCTTATTTGATTCTAAGTTTTTCTAATATGCTTTTACATTTTTGTATATAGAGAAATGGCCCCAGAAAATGTTGGTTCAGCATTTTATGTGATACATACTTATTGTACTTTATGCTGGTAACTACTCTAATACTTCAGTGCAACTAGCAAGTGTTGACCTGTACAGAGAAGGCTGTGATGTTTTATTTCTAAATACATTGTAAGTACACAGTTAGAAGAGACCTGTGTGTATGGTAATGTCAGATGGCCCAGTTATTTTTATTTCTCCCACTAGAACTTGAAAGCTGCTGTTAGACACTTTATTCCAGACCAGCAAAGGAAAGGGCAGGCTGCTTCTTTCAGAGAGCCCTGGGCCCCCTCTTCTGCTAGGGTTAGCCTGCTCTGCCCTTCCTGTTTGGATATCAGACTAAGTTTTCTTTCAGAATTGCGTTCGTTGACAGCAGCACACCAGTCAGTTTACTTTCATATTCTCAGACTTATTCTTCTCATCCCTTTATACTGGCCTCTTCCTCTGGCCTCAAAGCAAGTACATTTGCTGGCTGAATTATTTTTGTTTACAAAAATTAGCTGTTCACAAATTAATATAGGAATTTGTCTCTTACACAAAAAGTCTGTGCTTGTGCTTATCCTCCAAGATGCCAGGCTCTACTGATGAAGTCTTGGCGGCCTCTCCCTGGTTGCTGTCATTTGCGTGGCTCCCTCCCTTTGTCTGTATAGATTTTTTTTTTTTTCAAACATTGTGCTGTGATGAAACCACTGGAGCAACTGCCAGGCTTTTCTATAAATGAAATTCTTCAGGTTTTGCCTGCTCGTCACAGTAAGGGGCCTGAAGACCCAAAGCATGCCTTTGGCTATGAAGGCAGCCTGAGACCAGGGTGTGCCACTGGGCTCTCTCTAGTGACCCCCACTCCCTGCACTGGCAGAGACAGCTCTGATCACAACCTCTCTTTGTATCTTCTGTGGTGACCAGTCCCCAAACGCATTGCAAGTGACACCTGGGGTGGGGAGGGGCCTCCCACAAAAAAGGAATCAGACCCCAAGGGTATTCGTTGGCAAGGAAGGCCAGCCAGTTCTTCAGATGTACCTACTGGGCTGTGCTGTAAATACTAAATTCCGGTTCCCACCCTCTTTGGTACTCAATCTTTAAAGAAGTGATAATTAAAATATAAACAGTGGCATAAAAGGCCAAGCCTGTAAATTTGGTGGGGTTTTTTTGATTTTTATTGTTTTTTTTGTTTTTTTTTTTTTTTTTTTTGTCAGAGAGAGAGAGAGCGTGAACACAGGCAGACAGAATGGCAGGCAGAAGCAGAGGGAGAAGCAGACTCCCTGCCGAGCAAGGAGCCGGATGTGGGACTTGATCCCAGGACGCTGGGATCATGACCTGAGCCGAAGGCAGCTGCTTAACCAACTGAGCCACCCAGGCATCCCAAGCCTGTAAATTTGATAAAAGCATTTTTAGATTGATTGATGGAAGAACCATTTTACTATGTAAACATTTAAAGAGAATACCATTCTTCAAAAATATGAATGGTATTTTTTTTTCTTTCAATACTATATAGAACTTTAACCCATTAAGTCAGGGAGAGGCTCACATTTTTAGAAATCGGGCCCAAATCTATCACCAGGGTCACCAAGGAAATGTAGCCTCCAGAGGGATGAAACCATCATCTGGGTAGCCACTGTCCTCCAACTGAGAAGCTCCAGTGGGACAGTTCATGCATCCTAAGGCTGAATGAGTAACCTGGGATTTGTCCCCGTGACTAGATAGGTCACTTTGCCTATCACATGAGAGGACCATCTCACCATTATCTTGACACTTTAAGATGATCCTTCACGCTAAACAGTATAATTTTAATAAATTATAGATTTATAAACATATAACAAAAAATTTCATTTCCAAGCAGAACAAATTGATCTTTTAAAAATTGTATAAGTTTTCCATCTCCCTGAAGTCTCCTTCCTCCCTCCCTCCCAGTGACTTCTTATACATCCATCAACACCCAGCTTTCATTTCACTTGACCCTTTCTGTCACAGTGTGATGTGATCAGACCTTCCTCTCCAAGCAAAGGGAAATACCAGACATCCAGCAAACTGATCATGAATGGGATGTTAGATCATTAGAGTTGACTTTAATCATGAAATGTCTATTCAGCACTTTCTCATAACAAAATGTTTCACTGTCCAGTACTCCTCATCCATTCTGGGGAAAATATTGGAACCCAGGCTCTCGGGTGATGTCCCTGAGTTGGCTGGATTTGGCTGCAGATGTGCACAGTTTGGCATTGGAATCACCCTTCTGACTCGTTCTGTACTCCTGTTCTTGGGCCATGCCATATGGAGAGCAGGCAATGCAACAGCACCAATGAGGATAACTAAGAATATGGAATGACTATGTTTCCATCGTTATCTTCTCAAGCATTCCAACCAAGTGACCCAAAGATACAGATTAACTCATCCATGTTTGCAGAATAAAATACCATTAGGACTCGCAATTTATTGAAATTTAATAAAAGTCATTTCCAAAGAATGTGAATCCTGGGGCAGGGAGGCAATTAATTAATTAATCAGCCCATCCTAAGAGATGAATTATGGACTGAAGTATTTTGAACACCAAAAGGTTTGATTTTTTTTTTTTTTACATCACATCTGTCCTGCTATCTTCTAATCTTCAATGAAGCCTCTCATGTTCATAATTAAAGCTGTATTTACCATCATAATCTATAGTCACCTGAGCTCCTTCTGCTCTGAAACTAGGGACACAGAACTGTTTCATTTCTAATGTGTCCCTTAAATCAATGCTAGTAAAAGCAGCAAGCGGTGGTTTTTAATATGCAAGCACTTCAAATTCCACATGCAATGTTTAAATAGTGACACAATTTGTACAAACACAAAAGTCCTTTAACTAGTGGAAGCAGTAATACTCTCTATCTCACCATGTTGTCATCATGTTAAACATTTTTGGCATTTCTCCTTTATAACTGCCTGGAGATCCACTTATAAGCCACGCAGGAAATCAATCGTCTTGCTTTATAATCCTATCTAGGGTGACACAAAAATAGCATTACCCCACAGGATCTCTTACTTTATAAATCAGACTTGGCTCTACTGATTTTGGGATCTCTTTAAAATTACTCCTTTTCTTACTCACTAGTAGCTGCTGTCACTGTTAGGCAAGAATATGCTGGAGGAGCAAAGCCAGGACTGCTTTTGTATGACTGTCTAATCCCTCAAGGTGACCACTTGGCGGAGACAATACTAACTTGGATTTTCTAGTAAGTACATATGTTTAAATAGCCCTTAGAGTAGTTTTCCTTCCCTAACACTCCCACTTCCGATTCAAGGGTGATGAATAAATTTTAATTTCTTGGGCTACTTACTTTAATTTCAGTTTTGAGAAATGCAGCTGTAAGAGCTAAGGTAGTCCTTTTAAGCTATAAAATACTGGTATACATTTTACTGGACTATGATGTATAATGTAATTGATTCCTATTATACATTTTTTCTATAGTCTTAGTTCCTTAAACCCACCAATAATTAGACCTGTAATATTTACAAATCTGATTTAAAAAACAAGCCACATTTTAAACAGAAAAAGAGAGGACAGCAAATTGCAGCATGTGCTTGGGCCAGAGGCCCGGGGATGCAGTGTAGACCACATCTGCATCTTCGGATCAACAGCCCTTCAGGAATGATCAGGGACTGTGGGCATGGGGGCTTGCCTTACTGCTACTGTGCCTGTCCCAGCCCTCACCCCCAAGTTATCTCTCATTCAGAAAACCCTCTGGCTCCAGAGGTCCTTCTACGGGCCTCCACATGATAGCTGCCAACAGCAGTCAGGGGCAGGAGCTCCATCCCTCTAGAGGGGAGATTGTTAATCCACAATGAGCTGCAGGTGCTTCCAAGGATAATGTTCAGATGACATTCCCATCAGAGGCTCTTGGCCACTCCGGTCACTCTCCTGGACCATGTTCATTCTTTCATTAATGTGACAAGAAGTACAGTAGCTTCTGGCATGGTTTTTCTGATCCATGTCCATTGTGAGCAACAGTGACTCTGACTCAGACAGATACGGGACAGGAAATGATTCGATCTTCTAACATCACGCTGATTATCAGGAATATAAAGTAAAGGAGGAACATCGTGAAGCCCAGGATCTTGTTCATTCTCCATTTGCATGAGGCAATTGAAGAGATCACAAACAAGAGCATGAGGAAAAGCAAAACAATTGCACAAAACAAGCCATTGCTGCTGACTGGAACAGGCTGTAATCCATTGATGAGAGAGAAGAGCAACCAAGGGGCAGGCAGACTGCAAGATTGAAGAGAAAAAAGTGAATATTCTTAATTTATAATAATCCTACATATAATAACCCCACATATGTAAATACTTTTATAATTTATAGTGTTTTATAATTCATATAAATATATATAATTCATAACATTTACATTTTATAATGTATTTTATAATAAAACAATTTACAAATTTATATAATTTATATACTTATAAAACTCTTATAATTTATAATTTAAAAGCACTTATTTTTACACAAACACATACACACAAAGCCTATGAAATAGAACAGAAAAGATTAGCCCCATTTCACAGATGAGGAAACTTAAGTTCAGGGAAATTGAAATTACATGCCCAAGGACTCACAGCTAGTAACTAGAAGACCCTAGATTAAAACTGAAATTTTCTGGGTCCAAGTGGGTTTTTTTCTCCATAATTCATGACGTGCGTATGAGAAACCCAGATGGGTTGATGTTTGACTCTTTAATCTCACAATTTTTATAAGCACTATCTCAGGCTAACATGTTTTTAAATTCTTCAGTGATCAGGGCTCTCCTGTGCCCCACCCCTCCATACACACACATACACAAATTCATATTAAGGAAACAAAAGTCCCTTCCCAAAACTGGGTTATGCCTACGAAAATGAAAATAGCCCAGAGGTTCTATTCTGACAAGTTGGGAGGAGGGGAAGGAGAGTGGGTACAGGAGGGTGCTGCATTTGCTTGTTTAGACAAAATGCTTTTAGAGCCTCTGAGCTGGCAGGACCCCAAATGCCAAGGAGCAGAAATATCAGGAGGTGAAACTGAGTCACTGCTCCATCCAACCCCACTTCGATGGAGGTCAGTGAGCAGAGCATTTGACTGTATTTGGTAATGATTTGATGGACTTTGTTTTTCAACTCATCTATAAATTCTGCTTGGTTACATTTCAGGCAGCATTTTTGTCCTATTATCCCATCTGGCCGTGATGAATGAGGGGAGGACACTTAGCTGCCTTGTAGACACTAATAATATAAATGCCCTATTATTCCACGTGTAAATAATGAAGCAGAAAACCAGCGAACAGAGCCGACACAGTGTTTCCCAGTCATACTTGATAAGCCTTCGAAAGCAACTTTGCCACTCACCCCACGGTGATATCAAATATGTTACTGCCCACAGAGCTTGACACGGCCATGTCTCCCAGGCCTTTCCGAGCGACAATCACACTGGTGATGAGATCAGGAATGGAAGTGCCTGCTGCTAGGATCGTCAAACCCATTATCTCTTCAGAAATCCCTACTGTTTCACCAACCTGGTAAAAAGTTACAGTGATAAGAAAGCACAGCAACAGCAAGGGGAAAACCTGAGGCTCTTCAAAGCACCAACCACATGCTATTTCGTGCAAGCCCAACGCCTTTCCACAGAGCCCAGCACTCTCCTTTAGCCTGGGAGAGATGGGCCACACAGAGAAAGAGCAGGGCCCCTGCTCAAGGCTTCAGGGAATGACGCAGCTCTTATCTAAATTGGACTACAAGTCTATCTTTAATACCACCTCTCACTGTCATTTCAGCTCCAACACCTCCAGCTTCCCAAAAGAACTGCCCCTCCAAAGACTTGTTCATTTCATGTTTCCATTTCCAGAACAACCATGGACACCTGCTGTGGGCCAGGAACTAAGTTAGAGGCCAGAGATAAAAGTATGAGCATCACAACACTGACCCTACTCCCAGCCTAGTGAAAGAGAAAAACTTATAACCAGCGATCCCAGGTAGAAGAGAAAAGCCACAGGCACTCGGAGGAAGACTGACAAAATGCCCAGCAGAAGGCAAAACTGAGCTTGCTCTCACAAGTGTGCACAGCATCACCAAGTGGAGGGGAGCAGGGCATGCGTGACAGAGAAAGCCTGGAAGAAGGCTAATAAGCAATGGTTAGCTGGATCAGCCCTTGAATGGCCTTCTATGTCAGGCTGCAGCGTGACTGTAAGACAAGACCCACACTTGAATATACTACACTCACCAGAATAAAGAGTCAACTTTTGAGCCTTTACAAACAATGTAGGACCTACAAATTCACTTGAGCCTCACCATTGCCTGGGTACTGGACCTTCACCCTGAAGGGGAGAAAAAGTGCCCTTGGGCCCTGATGATGCAGGATTTAGTTCACTCACCTGGTGAGCCCACCATACCATGAGGTATGAGAACATGGCAATCCACACGACAGATCCCAGGAAGGTAAGAACAAAAAACTTCTTAGACTCCTATTAGCAAAAAGGAAGAGAAATAAGTCACAGAGGCTAAAGGTCTTTGACCCCTCCGAGGGAGCCCCAGAATCAGTGACAGGATCTGCTGGGGGAGTGGTGGAGAGGATCTGGAGATGGTCAGCTGAGATCTGGGTCTCCAGTGAGGACCCTGAGATGTCTGGGGAAGGAAGGAGATGGCGGCCCACTGGGCGTCCGGCCAGCAGGGCATTCAGCAGTCACCAAACTGTGAAGGGAACTATTTGCTTGCCCTAGAACCAGACTGGTCTAGGCGTGCCGTGTGGTATCTACAACCTCCTGCTGCTCTCCTCACCTTCTGACCCCGAGGTAGAGTATGGACAGCCTTTGGGTAGGGCCTGTTAGTCAAGAGCTTTCCCTATAGATGAGAATTCTGGGTAGAAATAATACTTTCCCCCTAAGTTTTCAGAATATCCCTGGGACATATTGGTTGGGGGAAGAGGGAACTTGGCATTATTCCCATATTAAAGTCAAGAAACTGGTAATAGGAATTGTACTAGTTCACACACTTATAGGGATGGAAACAAGCCCATTTGAGGGCCTCCCAAGCCTACCGGTATGTCCCCCTAGGCATGGGGTCCCTTCTGGAGCTGCAAGGTGCATCCCAGATACTTTCTGTGGTTGAGCCCTGCCAAGCCAGTTTGCCCCATCTTCTCACCTCTTGCATGAGAGGCCTAAAGACTCCACAGACTCCCTGGGATACAGCAGGGAGAACTCACCAGCCTCCGGACGTCGGGCACTGTCAGCCACAGTGGGAACACAATGGGCAGAAGGAACAGGTAAATGGCCTGCTTCTTCCTCGTCTCGGGCCACTCCAGGGACAAAGGCTCCTCATTTGCCTCCTCGTCTTCCTCCTCTTCCTCCTCCTCCTCCTCCTCTTCCTCCTCCTCCTCCTCCTCATCTTCCTCTTCCTCCTCTTCCTCCTCTTCTTCCTCCTTTTCATCTTCACTTCCATGTCCTTCTCCTCCCCCTTCAGCATCTCTATCTTTCTCATCACTTTTGGCTTCACTTTTACGTTCAGCATTGAGTTCCTGCTCCTCATTTTCACCCTCATCAGCTTTCATTTCACCATCTTCTGCCTGGAGTTCACCTCCACCGTCATCAACTGCTTCTCCTTCTGCCTGGAGTTCACCTCCAGGATCACATTCATTAGCACATTTTCCTTCTTCGATTTCACCTTCATGTTCACTTTCTCCTTCTGCTTCAATTTCACCTTCACCTTCCAGTTGAGTTTCACCTCCGCCTTGTTGTCCATTTTCACCTCTACCAGGAGCTTCAGCGTCTTCACCTGTCACTTCACCTGTGCTCTCAGCCTCAGCCACCTCTCCTTCCTGCAAGCCAAAGTCAACAGATTAGTGTGGAAATAACTGCTCTGCTTGTTTTCCTTCCCAGTGTTTCCCCATTTTTGTTATTGTTGTTCTCAGAATGGATCTACAAACTTGAGTATGAGGAGAAAACTAATGCAGTCATTCAGCAAAATTCTCTTCCCAGCATTCCCACCCAGTGGTTGTCCTGTCTATACTCGATCATTTTCAGGGATGGAAAACTCACCACCTCAGGTGGCTTCTGCCTCTTGACAACTCTGATTAAAGTTCTTATTTATGATAAGGTTCTACACTCTGTGTATAGGTTGACTCTTTGAAGCTACACAGAACAAAGCTAATCACCCTTCCACAAGACAGCTTTTTATCCTGAGTTAGAGATTCTCAGGTTCTTCCATCTTTCTATGCTATTTCCCAGAGCCTCCTGCCCATGTTAGTGAACTCGCTCTAGTTAAGTTTATACCCCGGGAGGAAGCTTCGAAAACTGAACACAGAACACCACAGAGTGGAATAGGACTATCACCTCCTTTTCTTAGAAATGTGCTTCCATTAATGTTGTCTAATATAGCTTATCTTTTGGTGGTTACATGGCTGAGTCTACTAAAACTCCTAAATTGTCATATATCTTGTATGTATGAAATGATGATAATAATACCTACTTACTGGGGGGTTTTTATGTGCCAGGCACTATGCTAAGTGGCTTAGATAATAATAGCACTTAGTGTGCTTCATGAGTCAATTAGTTTATAGTACAGACAGAATTAAATCCATCTAACAGATGGAGAAACCAGGGTATAGAGTAGTTAAATAATATACCCATGGTTTACATAGTAAGTGATAAAGTTGGGCTTTGTAATATGGACAGTCCAACTCTCGGCCTCTTAACCACAAAGCTGTCCTGCTTTGCAGTTGCCAAGGCTGAAAGAGATCTTTCAAAGCTGAGTAGCTTGGGGAGCTTAGTAGAAACACAGATTTGCAAAATAAGTGAATAAAATCAAAGAAATACAGATGTCCTGGCCCCATGTGGACCAACTGAATTAGAATCTCTGCGATGAGAAGCCAGGAATCTATTCTAACGTGCTCACAAGTGCTCCTAATACATCCGCTTGCAGACCAGTGTTTGGCCACAAGGGACTGACTCCATATGTAATCCAAAAGCCACTAATTCTGAGTGTCCACAGATTAGACACCCAACTGCCCTATAACAGCATGCCTGGCCAGTCCCTCGAGCAAATGACCTGAACTGTGTGCCCACAGGAGTATGTCATCTATAAAAATTTCATGACACAGCCAGCCTCCAAGGGATGCTCAGTGAGTCTCAATTCTGCTGCATATTCAAATCACAGGGAGGCCTTAAAAACTTTCATGCCCAAGGACCTACCCCAGATACTCTAACTTAATTGCGCATTTTTTAAAGTTCCTCAAATTATTCTAATACGAAACCCGAGTTGTAAACCTCTGATGTAATGGTCAAATATTAATATTCATGGGACCTGGGCTGTGAATTGGAAATGAACAATGAGAAGATTTTAGTCTGGAATAAGTCCTGCCCTCCCTCCCGCACCTCTACCAGGAGAGAAGGTTTCCTGGAGGAGATGACAAGTCATTTAAATCCATAGGTATCGGAGTATCTGCCCAGCCTGCACCCTTTTCTCTGAGAACTATCACGCCTCACACCCTCTGAGCCAATGGCTCTTTTTTTTTTTTTTCTGTGTTGGAGTCAAAACACCCCACCACTCCCTGCCACAGTTGATTGGACACAGACTGGATCCCTGACCTGGGACCTGGTTTGAAGAATCCAGTATCTTCTGATACTGGAAGCCAGTCATTGGTTTATCCCCCTGTGGACTAGAGGCCCCACGTGGGGGATTAGGGCTCTGTGTGCCCATAAGAAAGCAAATGAAGCCGGGCTGCCAGGCGAAGCTGAGTGATAAAGCCTGCACACAGAGAAGGGGACCTGAAGGAGAGCAAGACAGAGAGCAAGAAGCCACTAGGGTCACAGATCTCCACTCAGGACTTGGTACAGTTCTTTGTGAGACTGATCTTTCCCTGGGATTCCAAGAGACACCTCTGTAGCTTCTTAATTCCTTTTTTTTTTAATATAATTTTTTAAATTTTTAAATTAACATATAATGTATTATAAGCCCCAGGGGTACAGGTCTGTTAATCGCCAGGTTTACACACTTCACAGCCCTCCCCATAACACATACCTTCCCCAATGTCCATAACCCAACCACCCTCTCCCTACCCCCCTCCCCCCAGCAAGCCTCAGTTTGTTTTGTGAGATTAGGAGTCTCTTATTGTCTGTCTCCCTCCCGATCCCATCTTGTTTCATTTATTCTTTTCCTACCCCCCAAACTCCCTGCCCTGCCTCTCAAATTCCTCATATCAGGGAGATCATATGATAATTATCTTTCTCTGATTGACTTACTTCATTCAGCATAATACCCTCTAGTTCCATCCATGTCGTCACAAATGGCAAGATTTCATTTCTTTTGATGGCTGCATAGTATTCCATTGTGTATATACACCAAATCTTTATCCATTCATCTGTTGATGGACATCTAGGTTCTTTCCATAGTTTGGCTGTGGTGGACATTGCTGCTCTAAACATTTGGGTGCACGTGCCCCTTCGGATCACTACGTTTGTATCTTTAGGGTAAATACCCAGTAGTGCAATTGCTGGGTCATAGGGTAGCTCTATTTTCAACTTTTTGAGGAACCTCCATGCTGTTTTCCAGAGTGGTTGCACCAGCTTGCATTCCCACCAACAGTGTAGGAGGGTTCCCCTTTCTCCACATCCTCACCAGCATCTGGCATTTCCTGACTTGTTAATTTTCTTAATCCCTTTCACTTGAGCTGGCCATAATGGGTCTACTCAGGACACTCATGATGCCATCAAGATGTCTTAGACACTGAATGCAAAACTGCTGGCTTAAGGATGATACAATTGACTGTTTCTGGGTGTTAAACAGAAAAAAAAAAAAAAAAAAACAGGGATGGAACTTGTCAACTAAATGCTTATTTACTGTCATTACTCAACCCTAACTGAGCATAGCTGTGCCTACCAGGCGTTGCCTCTCTGTGGGAGAGACAGACAGCTCAGATTGTGCATCCTGCCCTCAGGAAACTCACCACCTAGCAGAATAACTAAGACTCCTAAACCGAGTATGGGGAAGGCTGTGCTAGGAGCACTGAGACAGGGACCAAGTACAATAGGCGTTCATTCATCTGGCGGGGGGTGGAGGGGGTCAGGGAAGCTTGATGGCCATGGAGGCATATACAGTGGCCTGGAGAGGTGGATGAGAGAGAGAGGAAGGTGGAGGGGAAAAGGTATCCTGAGGGGGAGGAAACCAAGGCCCGCAGGTAGAAAAAGCATGGAGATAAGGAATCCAGTTGGCTGGAGCCTGGCAGAAGAAGAGGCTTTGTGGCCATAAAGACAGCGGCGGCAAGACTCTCGAAGCCCTGTGGATAAACCTCAGGGGGTTCCAAAGGCATCCAGCAACCCTCCCCGCCACATGTCTTACTGCCCCCTAGTTTCTGACAGACACCCTGAGAGTCACCCTTATGTTCCTATGGCATGTGACAGTTGGCAACACATTCTCATATATGGCATCTCACTCATACTGAGGTGTTAATGTGAAGTAACTGACCCCATGAGGTACGTGATATTCACAGAAACAGCAGGCTTACCTCAGAGGAATGAACCTCCAATAGAATTTCAGACCTGCAGGAAGGAAGGATTTGGGGCCGGCAAGTCCTTCCTTGGTCCTCTTAAACTCCACCACCAAGGAAGAGGCTGGTGCCTACCTGACCACCGGGATCCTCCTCCTGATCTCCCTTGACTTCTGGAGCAGGGGCTGTGACCATGGCCCCAGGAAGCTGGGCTGGCTCCTCCTCTTTAAAAGATAAACACGGAATAGGTCAGAAACGTCGGCCAGGTTCCAAGGGCGGCTGTCAGAAGCTAGTATAAGGGGCTCTGGGCTACTGGACTTGTCTACCTCGGCATTTCAGGAAGTCTGGGGAATTTCTTGTCGATAGGAAAAGCAACATGATGTGACATGAACTGTTACTGCCCCATCCACAGGGATAGCTGCGGATAAGAGGACAGCTGGGAGTGGCCATCCTTGCTCCCCCTGTATTCACAAGCATCTAATCCTGACCAGTGTGGCCAAAGATCCTAGGAACAGCTTGGGCAACAGAGAGAGACAGCAAAGTGCCAGCCCTCAGGGTCTAACCTTTCCTCTTACCCCCTACATGGAAAGGGTTCTGGTGACTTCAAAGACAATAGCTTGGAAGCCTTGGAATAGTATTGCCAGGAACAGAGACTCAGAAAACCTGGAGAGGCAGGTTTAGGAAGAGGCCCTCACTTCTTGGCTCTGCAGCTTTAGGTAAGTCACTCAACCTCTCAGCTGGTGTTTCCTTGTCTGTTGAATGGGGAGAATGGCTGCTGCTCTCCCTCCCTCCAAGGATTGCTGCGTGCATTAGGCAGGCCTGGTGTGCGGTGCAGCACCCACAGGCCAAGAGCTCTCGTACTCTCTCTACCCCCGCTGCCACAGGGATGCTGCTCTTCTGTATTATCAGACCCGTGGTGTCCTTCCCTCCTGGGGTTGCTGATCTTGGACCAATCCCTAATAGCACTGTCCTTGTGTAGAAGTGACAGGAAGAAGAAATGGAGCCCAATAGAGTCTCCTCTGGGACAACATTTAGTGAAAAAGAATCACACACACACACACACACACACACACACACACACACACGCAGCCTGGCCTGGCCCATCAGAGGAGAGTTTGCACAGAGCTGTCCAGGGCCTCCCTCAGGATAGCAATCCTTGCAGAAAGGGAAGACCCCGGGAAGAGGAGGCTGACATGCAGCAACCAGATCATCGCTCCAACTGACTGGCTCCCAGAGGCCAAGAGGCATGTCTCAGCCCTGGGCCACCGGGAGGGAGGAAGGTGGCAGGAGGAAACCTAGTGGTCTGGCCGTCCTCTCACCTTCTGGTTTGTTCTCTGCTTTAGCATGAGGCTTGGCTTTGGCCTGCTTACTCAAGCTCTCCTCCTCCTTGTCCTTGGAGTGGCGGGCTGCAAATGAGAAAGGGAACACATCTTATCTGGGACCCTTCAGCTAGGCTGATGAGTGGAGCGGCCAATGCTGCTGAAGCGGATGGGAAGAGGCTGGCCTGGGAGTTGGGGTCTGGATGCTGGTCTTACTAGGCTCATCATGCCACCCAATTCCCAGACTTTCACCCTAAATCCCCTGCATCATTACTAACTGGCTGTGACCTTAGGCAAGTCACTTCTCTCTAACCCTATCTCTTTTCTGGTAAAATGACATGGTTGGACTCCGAGGCAACAAACAGGATTTATTTCCGTTGTGAGTTCAAGTGCTGGCTGTTAGAGCGCGAGACTAAGGAGGACTCTGATCCAGGGTGGGGAGGAGGTGACCGTGACTCATCAGTGATGTGTGCAATGAGTAGACCAAAAATGGCAGAGAGATATTTTTGCCATCCTTGAACAAGATTATCTCTTTGGTCCTTAGCAGCTCACTTTCCACGAATCTACCAGAAGCTCTACTATATTGGTCACTACTGGTAACCGTGTTCATGAGACTTCCTTTTCTGGTCAGAAAAGCTGGTCAGAAAAGCTGACCATTTCCGGTCAGCTGACCACCAAGCTCCCTGCCATGTGCTTTCTAACCCCAGGTACCTGGAGCCCAGGGAGGGCCTCCTTCCACATCCCTGTGTACACACTTGGCCAGCAGCCCACAGAGCACTCCATGCACAATAGTGCTGCTCTGACATCGAAGAAAAATGAGGAGGGCAACCTCCTTCAATGTGACGGTGTCGTGGGCAACATGCAAAGCACTTTACCCGTGTGGTTCAAGGTGGGAGACACGGAGACTGAGGCGCAGGGGCTCACAAGGTCCTCCTCACGGCTGTGTGGCCCGGGAGGGTGAGCTCAATGGCACATGTGATCAGGCAGCGAGGTGCCGTGGAGTCTGTTCTGGAGTCCAGGCTGGCTTCCCCTGCAAGTGCTGGGCCACCTCAGGAAGCTTGCACACCCTTGCCAAGGCTCAGTGTCCCCCTCTAAGAAGTCAACATCATGAGACACACAGCTCTGATGGGAGGGTCCATGAGACAAAATAAATAAAAATATTATTAACTGGTATGATTAAATTTTGCTGTGTTAGCTGGAGTTCTGGAGCCACAGAGCCTGGGTTTGTATCCTAGTGAGGCCACTTGCCAGTCGAGGGCCTAGTCAACTGATTCCTTACCCTCTCAGTACCTCAGACTCTTCCTCTGTAAACTCTCACAGGGTTGTTAAAGGAATACATAAACTGATCCATGAATGTGCTTAAAACAGGACCTGGCATCCAGAAAGCCCCGTATAAGCATGAGCTACAACAAGGACGAAGTGAGTAGTTGAGAGCATCATCCTTCCCAGGAAGCAGCTCTGCAGGGGCCCAGACTCCAGAGGGTTTGAGTTAGAAGGGACCCTGGAGATCCTCTGGTTCATGACACAGACAGATGGAGGAGGTGCAGTGCAGAAAGCTGCCGGGACCAAACGCTGCCTGCGTCCAGGATGGGCAAGAAAAATAAACAGGTCTGGAATTTCCTCCTTTCCGCCTGTCTCCTACATGCTCTGAGTTGGTTCATCTGTAGCTATGTCTGGCAAGAGGCTCCATCCTGCGGGGCCACCCCTCGGGCACACGAGGCCCTTCCAAGAGTCCTGGTGGGCGGGCCCTGCAGCTCCGCGCCAGAGCCGAGATGTCAGGAAGCCGGCATACTACAGCCTCCCTCATCCACACAGCTTCGGCGCCCCCATGGCACAGATGGAGCACTGCCGTCTTCTGCCGAGCAGCACAGAGTTGCTGTTATCCCAGGAGAGCTCCTTTGGGTTGCAGTGCTGGCACTGAGAACATCTGCTGACTATGGGCTAGAGGGGCTGGCAAGGAAAATCAAGTCCTCGTGTTTCCTTCTGAACTCTCCTCGAATACCCTAACCTCTCATCTCCCACGGCCCTGAGGAAGGCAGGTCAGCTGCAGGGCCTCTTTCTGGTCCCCTCTCCCTCTCTCTCTCTCATGCACACACACACCCATCTAAGTGAAATCACCATAAAAGGCATGGGATCCCAGAGAATAGAAGCCCTTTCCCACGGTAGGGGAGAGCTCAGACCACACATCAGCTCTGTGGAAAGAGCTGGAACACCTGGAAAGGGTGGAAACATCTGGACAGCCATTTGGAACCAGCAGATGGAAACACAAACATGTATCTGGAAAGTCTTGGGAACAAAGGCCTTCATCACTGCTCTGCAAGGTCCCAACACCTCCTGGAAGAGGTCTCGGGGTGTAGAATCAGAGCAGAACTTCATCCCACATTGTATCACATCCCATCACCTGCCGTGAGGCCCTTTCCAATGTACCAAGCCTGTTTGTCTTGCTGGGGCTCACTGTCCCTGGCTCGCCCAGAGCTCGTTTCCTCAAATGGCCTCTCTGCTCTCAGCGCAGCCAGATCATCTCCTACTTAGTATGAAACTCCTCTGACCTCGGCCAGGCCGGGCCATCACATAATCTTGTTAGTACAAGTAGGTCAGCTGCTGGTCATGGGAGTGGCCCAGGCAGGGGGGCCTGTGGTCCCATTCAGCAGATCTTTATCTTCAGGCTCTTGGTAGAGTCGGTGATTCCACAAGGAGTGGTCAAGCATAGCCCCGAGATAGGGTTTCCTTCAGAGCCCCAAGCCAGGTGTGCCTCCAGCACTGATCACCCACAGGCTGCTGGGTGCTGCAAACTCCACTCTCAAAGCTCCCAGGGTACTGATACTGGTGGGGGTGAGGGGAAGGCTCTCGCAATGTCTGTTGAGGCTCACCCTGAGGATTTTCAAAGGAAGGTTTGATCATCTCGTCTTTGTCTCTACTTCTCCCCGTCCAATACCCTTTTAAATACCCAACAACTCAATACTGTGTCTGCAGGAGATACTTCAGGGCGAGAACATTCTGAGCACACCGCCCCCTCACCCCCCACCCCCCCACATCCCGGCCAACATTGTCCCTGAATCAGAAATGTAAGTCAGGAGGCTTCCTGATGCTCATGAGTTGGTCTCCAGGGTCATAGTCAGCTCAGGCCTCTGGGGAAGGGGCCCAGAAGGCAGGGCTTGGTAAGATGGATGGTGAGAAGCTCAGCTACTCCCATCACTTGTCAAGTTGGACCCCAGGCCCCACTTTACTTTGAGCCCCTACCACCCCCAGAAGTGGTCCTGGCAGCTCCTATGGCATTCCTGGCTGGAGAGGGGTTAGCAGTTTTCATGGGACTCCAGAGCTCAACACGGAGCACAGGGGGGTACCACTCAGAGGTTCCAGGCTGTGGGGTCCTACAGGAGGTACTCCCAGGAGTGGCCCTGACTAGTCAGCCTGGAATAAGCTGCCTGGCTGGAGATTCTGTGGGATACTGGAGCCGACTTGTGGGTGGTAGGCCTTGTAGGGAAGTCACTGAAGGCAACCCCAACATAGACTGGAGCAGGGCACACAGCACTCTTAGCCTCACCAACTACAGAAAAACTCTTTTACAGGAAGCGACACGGAGACAGGGAAGTCGTGGGATGCGGATACCTAAGGACATTAGCTCCTGTTGAGTCCTGTGCCTTCGCTCTGCCCTGACTCCCAGACTGCTGACTTCATCCCCCATCTCTCCTCTGCTCTTGATTCCCCACTCTGCCCTCATCCTACCCACTGCCTCCTAGTTTTGCAGGTCCCTGTTCTTGTCCAGCTGCAGGAGGGAGGGAGCGGACAAGAGACCGCGCAGGTCTGGGGAGGCCTTACTTACCTTCTCCCAGAGGGTCCAGGCTGTGGAGCATGAGCTGGAAGATGGGGCTGCGGATGGTACTGTTGTGCAGAGAGGCCAAGCTCCTCTCTCGTGTCAGCACTGCTGGGAGCACTGCCGGGAGCTGAGCAGAGAAGAAGAGGGCCTCAGTGGGCCCTGCCCAAGCTAGGGAAGGAGCCACACGCAAGAGGGCCTCACTATCCCTGCCCTCCTCCCTTGGAGGGCAGAACAAAGCACAGGAGCCTTATCCCGGCCTCCCCCTCCCTTCACCTCCATCAGGAGCATTAACACTGCTTTCTTTCCCAGCCTCCCCTCACTCTTCCATGACTGGATAATTCCCCAAGGTCTCAACAGGGAGCAGACAATGTGCACGACACATAACGCATTACCTAGGGTCTGTCCTTCCCTGAAGATTCACTCTCACAGAAACACACTCACCCCCACACGCAGACCCCCTGTGCACGGGTTCACTTCACAGTCCCCAGAGCATCATCCTGCTTTATCATTGCCCCAGCCCCAGATAAGCAAGACCGTGATCGCCTTCTACAGAAAAGGAAATGGAAAGTGAACGAGGCTAGGTGGTGTATCCAAGGTCCTGTGGGGAGTAAATGAAAGACTTGATACTAGCGCTCAGGACTTTCAATTCCCAGTTCTGTTCCTTTTTTTCTACCCACAGATGCTCAGGAGACCTTCACAGGCACACACATACTCACACCTATGTGCACAGATACCCAGATGTGACACACATAGAAATATCATCTGATTTGCAAAGGAGCATCTAAGACAGACCAATGCTTGCTCAGGCCCTCGCACCCCCCACCCCCATTCCCATCTCTCCGGAGCTGAACTCCTCTGCCATCTAGTGGCTGTGGTAACACAGTACTCCACAGCAGGCCTAGGGATTTTCTTAGGTTAGGACGATTTCATTCAGGCCCCAGCCTCTCTCCTCTCCAGGAATCCCATAATTCTTTCCAAATATCCCACCACCCAAAGGCAGCTAAGATACCAGAAACCTCAGACTCCCCTGCTTCCAGTGCCCCTCCTGTGTTTCTCTTATTTCTGGAGCATTCCAAATCCACAGGTACTTTTTAGATCAATTCTAAACGTTGGGGCTTGAGTTTGTCTAGTCCACAGTCATTTTACAGATGCAAAAGCTCACACAGCAAGCCAGGGGCAGAGCAAACAGGGACATTCTGGATTTAGCTCCCTAATGAGCATCTCCTCCCAGGCCACCTTGGAGGTGACAGTCCCTCTGGCAAAGGAGCTGGCTCCTTCCCTGGCTCGCCCTGGGAGCACTCCCAGAAGCTTCCCAAGCCTGAACCCCACCTAGGACCCTCGGCATCAGGGCCACAGTGCCTAAGTTCTATGGCTGTCCTCCGAGACCCTGCGGTGTCCCCCTGGGCAGACGCCACATGGTACCCACCTTGACCCTCTTGTTTTCCTGTAGCTCATCCACCATGACTGCCCCATGACTGGGCTGCAAATGGGGACTGGAGCTATGGGATGTTTGGAGAGATGCTTGCTCTCCCTCCCTACTACTCTCTCTCTTCGGGGAAACCTCAGGTGGGAACACAGAAACACACCCAAAAATAACCTGCTCTCAGGAGATGTTTTACCATATCCAAACCCCAGCCTGGACTTTCACGGTCTGGCTTCCGCCTGCACACAGTAGGCCCAGTCAAATGTGTCCACTGTCTACACTCCAGTAACACCAACTGTCTTTCAGCCTCTCAAAGGCAACATCCTCTTTACCCACTCTGAAACCCTCATCGCGGGACCTCTCTCCCACGCTTGGCACCCTCCTTCCTTCCCTCACTCCCCATATTTCAGGTCTCCATTTACATGCCACCTTCCTCTGGGGAGCTGAGGTGTTGTCTCATTCTCTTGTATAGATTCCTGTTCTTCTCCTCCATAGCGCTTTCCTCAATTTATTTGTGTGTTAAGAAACATTGCTAACGTTGTTAACAAACATACAAATAAATTAACTGCCCCCCCCAGCATCTTTTTTTTAAGATTTTGCTTATTTATTTGTCAGAGAGAGAGCATAAGCCAAGGGAGAAGCACGCTCCCCACTGAGCAAGGAGTCCAACGCTGGACTCGATGCCAGGACCCTGAGATCATGACCTGAGCGGAAGGTAGATGCTTAGCCGACTGAGCCACCCAGGTGCCCCACCCCCCACCCACCACCCCCTACCCCCAGCATCTTGAAGAAAGATTGTTTATTTCATTCACCACTATGTGTCCAGCAGAAAAACACTCTTGGGCACTTCGCAAAGGTTCAATAAACACTTGTTGCATGATGTGTGGATGAACTGTCCTCTAACTGTCCCCAACCCATTCCAACTCCTGGGGCCTTGTTCATGACTCTTTTCTCTGCTTAAAACGCCTTCTCCATTCCTCCACATCTACCAGTTTCTCAGAAAATTCAGGGTGAATTTTTCTATAAAGTTTTCCTGAATGGCCCCTCCTACTCCCCCCCCCCCACACCCGGCTCCAGCTCCCCGTGATCCCTCTCTCCTCAAAAGCTGTATAACAGGGAACACGTTTTGTGTTATCAAAATCTGGCTCTGCGATCAAGGGTAAGCACTCGGGTCCTCCGGAAGCTGCATGGCAGCCAGCTAGGAAAAGAGACAGCCCTAGAAAAATCTAAGACGGAGGATCACTAAACACACAGTACTTATTGTCTGCACCACTAGCCTGCCGCCTTGCATTTACCGCTTTATAATGCCATTTGAACTTTTAAAAGAATTATGTTTTAACTATTCACATATGTGAGTTGTCTACCCAGCTAGGCGCAATTTTTTTTTCGAAGTGACAATACAGTCATCTCTGTTCTCCTAACCTGCAGCACAGTGTCTTGTACATAGTAGGTGCTCATTAAAGGTGAGCCGACTGAATAGCTATTCCTAAGGAGCTTCTAGTGCTATCTTCAGGCAACATGGTCACCAACAGTTGCCCCCAATACCTGTCATCACCTCCCCATTGCTGGCCTCTATGGCCAAAACTAGAACTGGACTTGCTACCGTCTCTATTTCAACGCAGAAAATGAAATAGTGCCTGAGCCAGGGTGCTTCACTCCCCCATCCTCCCAATTTGTTCATTCATTCAGTTCTTATTTCCTGAGTACCTGCTGCTTATAGGTCAGTGTGCTAGTGCTGTCAGGACGCAAAGATGTCGAGGACACGGGTTCTATGTCCAGAAAGGAACTGGAACCAATACTGACAAAGTAGGGGCGCCTGGGTGGCTCAATGGGTTAAAGCCTCTGCCTTCAGCTCAGGTCATGGTCCCAGGGTCCTGGGATGGAGCCCCGCGTGGGGCTCTCTGCTCAGCAGGGAGCCTGCTTCTCTCTCTGCCTCTCTGCCTACTCGTGATTTCTGTCTGTCGGATAAACAAATAACATCTTTAAAAAAAAAAAAAAAAAAAGTACTGACAAAGCAGAAAGTGGCACAAGAAATAAGAAGCGTAGATGAAGCCGCAGTGGCAGGAAGGACAAGAAGGTTCCTGAAGTAGGCAGAATTCGAGTGAGCTTTGAAGGATGGGGGAGGTTTGAATGCTGGACACAGATGACTAAATGAATTGAATGAATGGATGGATGAACCAATGAATTTGCAAACGAATGAAACAGAGCAGAAATAACCAATCTTCATATGAAGGGAGCACTTCGAATTTCTGAGCAAATCCCCTGACTCTTTCATGACACGCGGTAGTTTTACTGGCATGGTAAGTACGCCTGCTGGCCCAGCCGTCTCACTTTTATCCTGTCCAACCTTCACCCAGTGAGTTTCTGGAGGCAAAAAACCAGGAGGAGCCAGGGTACCCTTTGGGGTAGCTAGTTCTGTCCACAGAGGGGCAGGAGAGATTGACTTCTGCCCCGTGATGCATGTGCCTAATGATTTTTCTGCTATTCAGATTTACCCAAAATATTTCTGAGTTCATCGTTCTTTGCACATATCAATATCTTCTGAGATCAGCATGTACTTCCAATTTTCTGAAGCCCTTCATATCCAGTTTCTCATCCAGGACTACTAACTCCACGAAGCACACAAGGTCAGTATTATGACTGCTCTCTGACAGATGAGAAAACAGAGATGCGGGAAGAGTGTGGCACTTGCCCACACTCACAAAGTCAGGGTCAGAACTCTGATCCCCTGATCCCCATTAGAAGTATGTTGTTGCTGTTGTCCTTTACTAGCTCGCATTTCTTTGCCCAGGCAAAAATAAGATAATGAGGCAAAATCTCCATTCCCTAGTGGCTTTGTTCCAAATTATTGACATTTTAGGTAAGTGGACACGAATGCTCTTCTCCATTTAGATGTGGATGACGGGTCTATTATTGGTAGCAGTCCTGGCAAGTAGGTGCTTTCAGAATATGCTCTTGGTACAAACACATTTCATATCCAGCTCTGACACCAATCCATCGCCCCTCCCCTCTCTTCAGCCTCATTACCCCACCTTCTCCTTCTCCTCATGAAAATTAGCAAAGGGAGCAGACCGAAGAGGATGTCTTCATGCCAGCCAAACCCCCCAGCACCTGTGATGCATCTTGCTGAGGCTGAGCAGTGGGATCCCTTGTAGCTGCTCCTGAAACCCTCAGGGGGCTCTGCCTCCTGACATCCGATTTCTATCTCCCACTAATACAGCAGTTAATCATTGGCTTCTCCCCTCCTAGACCATCCAGGACACATTCCCTGAACCATGTATTTTAGTCTGTGATTTTTTAAAAAGATTTTATTTATTTATTTGACACAGAGAGGGAGAGATCACAAGTAGGCAGAGCAGGAGGCAGAGAGAGAGGAGGAAGCAGGCCCCCCGCTGAGCAGAGAGCCTGACATGGGGCTCCATTCCAGGACTCTGAGATCACAACCTGAGCTGAAGGCAGAAGTTTAAACCACTGAGCCACCCAGGCACCCCTGTGATTTTTTTTTTTTTTAAATATTCATTTAACAAGTGTTTTTACTGAATTCTTGGTCTGAGTCCTGCCTTTACCCAAGTTACACTCCAGTAGGAGACCTTTCACTCTAGCCTTTTTCTGCGTACAGTCTTGCGGTCTGATCCACTCATTTTTTCTAAGCTGGAAACCCAGAAGTCTACCCAAATTCCTCCCTCTCCTTCACAGCCCACATCCAATCAGCTGTCAGACCTAGTTTCTAAAAGTCCTCAAATTTAGCTGCATCTCTCCTGCCTACAGTCCTGTAAAACCCTCCTGATTCCTGATCTGTTCCTCTTCCAGTTCATTCTCCATCCTTCAGCCAGAGTGATAATCTGAGCAAAGCACAGATCGCATCCCTCCCCCACAGGAGCTTACTGTCCTCACAAGGGAGTCCAGACTCCTTAGCTGAGCACCTACTAGCCTCCTCTTATCTCCAGTCCAGCACTGTCCAATAGAAATAGAATGCAAGTCACATACATAATTTTAACTATTTTAGTAGCCACATTTTTTTTATTAACACACAATGTATTATTTCCCCCAGGGGTACAGGTCTGTGAATCATCAGGTAGTAGCCACATTTTTTAATGTAAAAGGAACGTATGAAATTGATTTTAATAATATACTTAAAATATAATATACTTATATATATACTCAAATATACTAAAAATATCATAATTCAACATGTAATTAATATAAAAAGATCAATGAGCTATTTTGGCCTTTTTTTTTTTCATACCAAGCCTTTGAAGCCCAGTGTATATTTTATACTTACAGCATCTCTCAGTCCGGATTTGCCGCATTTCAAGAGCTGAGTGGCTCCATGTAGCTAGTCTTACATGCTTTTTCTTAAAGAGTGTCAGGCCCCAGAAAATTTGGATCAATTCCCACTCTGCTAGGCGGAGCTCATCAAGGACTTGGGACTGTGCCTTTTTTGTCACTGTAACCCCAGACCCTACACGGGCCTCATATAAAGGGATTCAATAAATGTTTGCTGAATGAATGAGCATTGGAGCTTTTTATGGCACAGACCTAGGGCCTCCCCCTCCCCCTCCCACTCCCTCTCTCATCCTGTCCTCGATTTTAATTACCACACGTTGTCAGTGATTCACAAATTTCTAGCCCAGACCTTGCTCCTGAGCTTCAGGCCCATGTGGGTAACTGCCTCCCAGACATACCCACTTGGAGGTGCCGTAGGCACCCAAACTCATCACTCCTGACTGGAAACCCTTGAGTAACCCTAACCCTGTCCGTCCTCGAGTCTTCCCTTTTTCACTGGGTGGGACCACCATCTACCCCGCTGCTCAAGGTGAAAACCTGGCAGCATCCTTGACTTCTCTGGCTGTGGCACCCTCCCACCCACTTCATCACCAGTCCAGATAACTCTGCCCTTAAAACATCTCTCAAAGATACACATGTTGGATGCCCACAACAGCCTTCCAACTGGACTCCCTGTTTTTACCCTCGCACACTTACGGTTCATTTTCTACACAGCGGTTAGGACCGACCTCTTAACCAACTGAGCCACCCAGGCGTCCCAGGACCGACCTCTTAATATGGCTCTTTGTCACTTCCTTCCCTGCTGAGCATCAGTTAAAATCCAAAGTCCATATCTGACCCATAAGGCCCGGCAGGAAGCCACTCCCACCTCTCCAGCGTTATCTTGCTCTACTCTCCCCTTATTCACTGACCACACTGGCCTCCATTTCTTTATTCTAATGTACTGAGCTCCTTCTGGGCTCCAAGCCTTTGCAGATGTTATTTCCTCTTCCAGAATTCTTCCCCATGGAGCACGGGGTGATTTCCCTTGTCATTCTGCAGATCTCTGTTTAGACCTTTCTCCCTCCAAGAGGCTTCTCCTGCTCTCCCTCACAAGAGGGGTCCGCACCTCCAATCCCTCTCCACCACAGGCACGCTTAACTTCACCGCCCTTGTCACTCTCTGAAATTACCTTTTTTTTTTTTTTACTTGTTTAGTATCTATATGCCCACTCCCCACACTAAATAAGGTTAGTTTTATGTTTCCAACCTATTCAGGTGGCAGAGTATCTAGAAACCATGCTGTTATTTGTAGACCACCAATATCTAATTTCATACTTAATCACATCATATACACTAAGAGAAAATATTACTGTGTAGCAAGAATGCATGTAAAATCTCATTTACATGTACACATGCCTCCATGGAAACCACAAGCTGTTGGACCAGGCACAATCAGGTATTTGAATTTTTCTATTCCTATTTGTTTGTTTCTCATTCATTCATTTTGTCATCTTCTAGCACCGACTAGCAGGTGAACACTAAAAAAATGTTATGAGGAAAAGAAGCCTTAAAACTGAGAATTCTACTCTTGTCATCTTTTTCTGACAACGGGGAGGAAGCTAACTATTCCCAAAGGAGGGAACCCTTGGACAGTTAAAGGAGGGAACCCTGGGTGGCTCAGAGCATGCAACTCTTGATCTTAGGGCTCTGAGTTCAAGCTGCATGATGGGTGTGGGGCCTACTTAAGAAAAAATAAAAATAAAATTAAAATGTGTGAATATTATCTTTTTTTTTTAAAGATTTTATTTATTTATTTGACAGAGAGAAATCACAAGTAGATGGAGAGGCAGGCAGAGAGAGAGAGGGAAGCAGGCTCCCTGCTGAGCAGAGAGCCCGATGCGGGACTCGATCCCAGGACCCCGAGATCATGACCTGAGCCGAAGGCAGCAGCTTAACCCACTGAGCCACCCAGGTGCCCCGTGTGAATATTATCTTGAAAGAGAGAGAGAGAGAAAGCTGGGAACACCTCAGCCCAAGCTAGGAGGGGCTCTTTGGGAGCTAAGTGGATTCCCTGAAGCCTAGCATGAGTGGGGTCCACAGAGCTGGAGAAGTCTTCCTGTCCATAGGGCTTCCTGTCCATAGTCCTGCTGTCTCCACAGCAGACAGCTGGTTATACCGGTCACTGATAGAAGCCCTTGGAATAAACGTCAACCTCGACAAGGGGAGGACTGGCCCCCTTAGGAGGCACCTGGTTTGTCTGCTTAGGGGGTCATGTTCATTGCTTTAATTCAAAACCCTTGCCAGGGAAAAAAAAAAAAAAAAAAAAAACCATAAAACAGTTCCCAATGCATTTAAGAAAAGAGTGGCAGACTTTTCCCTAGAGTTTCACATTCTGAAGTATTCTTGAAGGCATAGTGTGTGGACAGGGACCCAAAAGGACCCAAAATAGCTTGTTCCCCTCCCACCTTGGATTCCTTTTTACCACTGGTGCCCCTCAGGCCATATTGCCAATCAGCATCTCCTACAGATGGCTGGTCCTTGCTAGCTAAGTTGGGAGCTCGCAACTCTCTCAATAGAGAAAGGCCCGTGGCGCTTCCAAGCACAAATAGATAACAAATAGATAAAGCTTTTTTTTTTTTTTTTTTTTTAAGATTTTATTTATTGGGTCACCTGGGTGGCTCAGTGGGTTAAGCCTCTGCCTTCAGCTCGGGTCGTGATCTCAGGGTCCTGGGATCAGGCCCCACATCGGGCTCTCTGCTCAGTGGAGAGCCTGCTTCTCCCTTCTCTCTCTGCCTGCCTGTCTGTCTACTTGTGATTTCTCTCTCTGCCAAATAAATAAAAAAATCTTAAAAAAAAAAAAAAAGATTTTTATTTATTTATTTATTTATTTATTTATTTAGGGAGAACTAATTACCATCTTCCTACTGAATAAGATTACTAAGAAAAGTAAATAGATAAAGCTTTTTAAGCCAGGTAGATGCATCAGCTTTGCTGTTTGTTGGCCTTCTGTGACTATGCATGGTCACCGCAAGTCAGGTATTTATCATTTCAGGCTAGTATAAATACACTGCGGGGGGGTATAGTTTGTACTCAGGTATAGAGCTTCAGAGCAAGCGAAGTTAGACTGTCACTGGGATCATAAAAGGCATCCCAAACCAACTAAATGCCAGTTTGACCAATATTGTCTAAAGTGTCTTAGCTTTTATTTCTTTCTCAGCCAGTGTCAAAAGAGAGACTCTAAAATTTTTACTATGTGTCTGTGTCCGACGCTACACCCTTTACTTTTTTTCTAGAAATGCTCTTAAGTGAATTCTTTTTTTTTTTTTTAAGATTTTATTTATTTATTTGACAGGCAGAGATCACAAGTAGGCAGAGAGGCAGGCAGAGAGAGAGGAGGAAGCAGGCTCCCCGCTGAGCAGAGAGCCTGATGTGGGGCTCAATCCCAGGACCCTGGGATCATGACCTGAGCCAAAGGCAGAGGCTTTAACCCACTGAGCCACCCAGGTGCCCCTCTTAAATGAATTCTGATAGGATCATCCCCTCCCCACCCCCAGAAAACCCCTTTACCCCAATTCTAAGTTGTCAGAGCAGGATAAAAAGTAAAGTGAAAGGCCCTCCAGCTCAGAAACTCTACAGATATCAGCTGGGTAAATATCCAGCAAGAAAACAAATCATTCTCTGCTGATCTCGTCTCCAGGCTGCTCAGGAAGAAGACCCACAAGTATGTTGGACTTGGGGAAGCAGCGTGTGGCCGCTCCCGTTTGTCGCTGTATTGTCTGTGGCAGCTTTCATGCTACAGCAGAGCTGAGTAGTTGTGACAGAGACTGCACGGCCTGCAAGGCCCGAACGATTTACTGTCTGGCCCTTTACAGTAGCAGTCTGCCAACCCCTGCATGAGATCGTCATCCCACTCACTTTATAGATCAGCAATCTAAGGCCTGGTGGGAAAGCAAAGTGACTTCCTAGCACTTTGTATAGTGTTCCTTCCATGACAGTTACTCTGGTCTGTGCTGGTGCTTCTCATTGAAGCGCTTACAGATAAAGGTTTGTTGAATGGCACTGACTTGCCCAGAGCAACAGGGGCAGTTTGCAGCAGAGCCTGAGTTAAAACCCAGAAATACAGTTTCACGCACCCGTGGTGAGAACCACCAAGAGCTATGGAACGGGCTGAGTTAATGATCCTCTCTGAGCCTCAGTTTCCTCATCGGCAAAATGGAGGCTGCCATCTATCCTTGCAGGGCTTTCGTGAGAAATCGTTGAGATCATGTACATATGGAATAGGCCCTCCATAAGCAAGGAGTCCCTCCCCACTCTTCTCTCTCTCTACCCTGGAACCCCTGAATTGTTAGGGTTTCCTGAGGAAACGGAACCACCTACTTAGCACCTCCTGCTAGAGACGAGAGCCCGGGCTTGCCTCTTTGGGGGATAAAAAGATTGTTCCCCCATGCACTGGCAACGATGAGTCTGATGATGTAGCCACCCTCTCCGCACCTCACCCCAGGCTGGCAAGAGAGGAAGGGAGGGGCCCAGATGTCTTTCCTGTTCCTGTTTCTCTCCAAAGGGAGCTGGATCACTCTGCCCTCCATTTCTCTTCCTGCTGCTTAGACTTCGCGACCAGCCTCCCTCCTTGGCTCCTTACTCCTCTGTCTGGTCATGCCCCACTTCTCTCCGGCTTCTTCAGTTTGGAGCATGGCTGATGGAATAAGCCACTTCCCTGGTCCCCTGCTTTCCTGGGGTGATGCTCAGAGAAGGGAACCATTAGTCAGGGAGAGGTGTGAGTCAATAGGTCAACAGGAGTGAGACAGTAAGGCATGCTTATTTTCATGTTGAAGTGAAAGAGTTTACAGGGGTAAGGACACCCTCTTGCATAAACCGCAAAAACGAATGCCAACACAGTTTACTAGATCAATGATTGGATTTCCAGAAAATTGTTTCATGAATTCAAAACTGAATGGCTTGCTCCTAGTCTATCAGTGAAGTTCAGGATAATCTATCTCCCTCTGACCGGATCATAGGTTTCAGCTACCCAAACACAGACATAAAGATAGAAGTAAAGACAGTTCCCACTCTTTCTTTCTCTCTCTCTTTCCCTCTCTCTCTTTATCTCCCTCTCTCCTTCTTTTTGGCTTTTAGATACCTAAGGTGAAATCCAAGTCCACATGTTTTAAAAAGCATTTCAAAATAGCCATAGTTGTGCTCACTTCGGCAGCACATATACAAAATAGTCATACTCCAGGATTCCTGGGTAGTTCAGTCAGTCATCTACCTTCAGCTCAGGTCATGATCCCAGGGTCCTGGGATGGAGCCCCGCATTGGGCTCCCTGCTCAGCAAGGAGTCTGCTTCTCCCTTTCCCTCTGCCCCCTCCTTGTGCTCTCTCTCTCTCTCTCACTCTATATCAAATGAATAAAATTTATTTTAAAAATAGTCATAGTTCTTGTTATTTTGACTAATTTTTAGTGAGAAGTTGTTAATACTGCAAAGTAATAACTATAGGTTTTTTTATTTTATTTTATTTTTTTAAAGATTTTATTTATGGGGCGCCTGGGTGGCTCGGTGGGTTAAGGCCTCTGCCTTCAGCTCTGATCATGATCCCGGGGTCCTGGGATCGAGCCCCGAGTCTGGCTCTCTGCTCCGTGGAGAGCTTGCTTCCTCCTTTCCCTCCCTACCTGCCTCTCTGACTACTTGTGATCTCTGTCAAATAAATAAATACAATCTTTTAAAAAAAAAAAAAAGATTTTATTTATTTATTTGTCAGAGAGAGCAGGCAGTGTACAAGCAGGGGCAGCAGCAGGCAGAGAAAGAAGCTGAGCAGGGAGTCCCACATTGGGCTCTGGGATCATGACCTGAGCTGAAGGCAGATGCTTAACCAACTGAGCCACCCAGGGGTCACTCAAAGATTTTATTTTTAAACAATCTCTAACCCAGCATGGGGCTCAAACTGACAACCCCAAGACCAAGAGTCACATGTTCCACTGACTGAGCCAGCCAGGCACCCCTAGATTTTTTTATTTTAAAGAAATAAAGATTGATTTTCAAAAGTATAACCAGTAATTCAACCTGTTGTTGTTGTTGTTGTTGTTTTTTAATGCTGTTAATTAAGATTCATTCTGGATTTGCTTGAGCAAATAAGAACAGAGTTGTGATTGGCACCACGCTCACTGGTTGGCAAAGAGCTGCTAGTACCGCCCTACAAATCTCTTAAGCAGGTTACAAATTCTCCTTTGAAATCATGACTATGCTTCACAAGATCTGCTTTGATGGTCTTGCCCTCGCAAAATGGAAAATTCAGAATCTGTAGAGCTTAAATGAAAACAGAACTACTGATAAGGACTGGGAGGCCGTTCAGAGGCATTTTGAAAACAGCCTGATGTATACCAAGGCATTTGATGCTTTTCTCAGGGGAGAGTACCAGGCTTCTGGCCACCCTCAGCAAGGCATGCCCTGAGGACTGTAGTAGGAGGGAGGCCCCTGTTTCTTCATATTAAATGTAATGCTCTGAGCCTCCCTTTCTTTTTTAAGCTTCTGGCCTCATGGAGCAGTAAGCTGACAGGCAATAGCACTGAATAGGGAGTTCAGATACTGGGTTCCCATTCTGATTCTGATACCTGCTGGCTGTATAACCTTGAGTAGGACATTTCTTTTTGGGGGGTCATCTGCAAATACGGCAGCTGGAGCTCAGTTGACCAGACCAGACAAATAACCACTGTGCAGGGCCAGCCAGAATTAAACTCACCTGGACAATGATCATTAGACAGGACCTTTTTGGTAACTCGTTGGACTCTGTTACAATTTCTGCCAGAGAAGGGAAATGAAGGGAGGGGCTGGTCCAAGGTCACACAGGTAGTTAGAAACAGAATCAGATTAGAATCCAGATTTCCTGACTCCTACTTCTGTGCTCTGGCCAGAATACTCCATCATCTCAAATATCCTAATGGAAGTACATTTCATCTCTGTTGCGTCATGTGTCTCCCAGACATGCTACTGAATTTGGTCTCCATCCTGCCCACTCATCAAAACTGCTCTGGATTAAAGAGCTAAGTCCTTGCACTCTTGCACGCAAAATTCTGCTTGTGCCAGTGGCTTTTCTGAAACCTGAAAGAGGCAGGCTGAGAGCCAACCTTTGCCTAAACCCACCCTTTAGGAACAGGAAAGAACCAGGGTCTGTGTTCCCTAAGGCACCTCACCTTGGAGTCAAGGAACAAAAACTTTGAGATGAATTTTCAGAGATAACGTCCCCACCTTAATCTCATCTTCCAGGTTATTGAACCACACACTGAACTTAGAAGGAAGGTCCTTCCCAAGGGCAAAGAAATTCTTAAGAAAGAATCTTGGAGCCAAGAGAAAGCCTTGGGGTTGGAGCTCTGGTATCTGGTCTCCACTTGATAAGAGAGAGGGCCCTGCACCCAATGCTGGCTTGTCAGTGGATGAGCGGAGCTCTCATCTTAACCAATATATCAAAAACAAAACAAAAACAAAAACAAAAAACCTCCCCCTTGTCAGACCCTATCCAAGCCACTAGCTCCAAACCCAGAATGTGAACAAACAGGATTAAACGAAAGTGAAGGTGCTTGACAAACCATAAACAGCATGCACATGGAAGAGATTATCATTTTTCCCTGTCTGATATCTCCTTGGATATTCTCCAAAGCCCAGCTGAAATGTCATTTCCAAAGACCCAGTCAGATCAACCCAAGTTCACATCTTGGCTCCACTGCCTATTTGCTCTGTGACCTTGAAGAGTGGTTTAACTTCAACAGTCCTCAGTGTCTTCCCCTGCCAATGGTGGACCATAATAATAACCATTGGGTGACTGGGAGCTGAGCCAAGGTCACTCTTGCCAACTGCCTGGCAAAGTATAGGACTTTAAGTGTCTATTGACTAGCAAAGGGAACCAAAGCACCCATCCCTTGAGGTCTGACCCAGCAATTTCCACTCCTCAGTCACTGGCTTCTCCTCATCTTTTTTGTCTCAAAGGGGCTACAGAAACTTGAGCCAGCCTGTCCTTACCTTGCTGAGGTCCCCTAGGGCCATGACCTTGGCCACTGGCCTCCTGCTGAGCTGCTCCTTCACCCAGACCTCGACCTGCTTATTCCACTTCATGGTGAACACATAGAAAGCATAGCCCAACAGCAGCAGCAGGCTTTCCCACCAGGCAATGAGGCTGTCCAGGAAGAAGATAATGAGCATTATCAGGTCAAGGATGTAGAAAGAGACATCACGGAATAAGGGCCACCATGTGAGATTGAGGATCTCCCGGGAGAAGAGGGCACAGGTGCCAATGACAAAGAGGATGTTGAACACAGCAGAGCCCACGATGGTACCAATGCCCACGTTGCTGTGGGAGATGAAGACGCCAATGAGGGAGGTGAAGAGCTCAGGGGCAGAGCCTCCAGCAGCCATGAAGGTGGCACCCGCCACATCATCAGAGATCTGTAGTTTATCTGTGATGACACCCAGGGCTGGGACAAAGTACTCATCGCACACAATGGCCAAGGCCACAAACACGTACATCATGCCAAAGATGTGCAGGACCACCCAGCCCTGTTGCCGCTGCTCTATGCTGAACAAGTCTGGGGGGTACTCTCCCTTGGTGTGAAGGTCTGGCCAGCCAGGAGGCAGTGCTGAGGGACTGGAACTGGGCACCTCTGGGATCATAGCTGTTGTCAGGCTGGGGGAGGTGGCAGGGGGCACCACTGGGGCTGGCTCCACAACCACACAGTGATGGACCTGGATGGTTGGATTTGCCCTGGCCTCGGAGGATGCTGAGGGCCTTGGTGCCGTGGAAAGTCTCTTTGCCAGCCCCCAGAAGGTGGTGGAAGAAATTCCAGTGGTCGATGTACTGGTTCTAGACAACGGATTACTAATACTCCAGGTAGCGGTAGAGGCTTTGGTTTCTGTTGGGCTACTGCCTGTTGTGGTGCGTATTGTCACTTGCCCCTCAGAGATGACTGTGGTGTCCTCCAGGACCGTTTCCAGAGGAGGTGTCAGCTTGTTCTTTCTTGCTAACCCCCGGGGCTTGGTTGATCTATTATTGTCCACTCTTCTGGTGGTAGTCAGGATGTTCTCTTCTGTCATACTCCTTGGAGAAGTCAAGATGTTTGTTTCTATGTCATTTACCAGGAAAGTTGGGGTTGTATGAATTTCTCCCTTGAGAGTAGTTGGGGTGGTTTCCTCTACCATTCTCTTAGTAGAGTTGGTCTTCAATATTTTGGTGGTTGTCATAGCTTCACTGTCTTTCACTGTTGTTCTGGGGGTGATCCCATGGCTCTTTGTCATTGTCATGAGTGGGAATGGGGAATAATTGCCTACTATTCTACCAAGTGGAGATGGGGTGTATTTCTTCACCTTTCTCCCAGCCTGAGTTGGGTGGTAGCTCTGCATTTCTCTGCTGGGTGGTGTTGCTGAGGTATGATTCTTTACTGTTGGTCTGCTTGAAGTTGGGGTGTAGTGATTCAGTACTGTGCTGGGTGTGGTTGTGGTGTCTTCCTCCATTCTTTCTGTGTCTGCTGCTGTTAGGTTATAGTTATTCTTGAGTGTTGTTGGAGTGGTGTTGGCTGTCCTTCTGGGTGGATAGGGAGTATTCTCCATTGTTATGCCAGGTGTTTCTTCACCCCTGTCAACTGTAGCTTGGGGCACCAATGTATCACCTGCCATTTCAGAGCTAGCTCTTGGAGGGTCACTGCTCACCATCATCATATCATTGTTAGAGAGGTCACGGCTGGCCAGTTTTACAGGGTATTGGGAAGACACTGCTGCCCACAATGAGGGGAGGCCCTGGGAGCTCCTCAGGTGCTGGTAGATGGAACCGATGATCAACGTTCCCAACAGGAAGAGGAGGCGACTCCAATGAAGCCGTTTTGGCCGGAGAAACCGCCTCTCCCGTGTTCCCATTCTGATCAATTTCCCCATGATGGCCAGTTATGCCTGGTTACAGGAGACCTCTCATTCTGTCCGTGAAAAGATGGGGTCTGTTCTGGCGTTCAGGTTGGTGATCAGTGAAGATTTCTCCATGAAGCCCAGCCAGGGGGTATCCACAAACCTAGAGGGTTTAAAAAAAAAAAAGTGGTTATTTGCCCCTAAGAGGAAAGCTGGGATCCATCAAACCCCTAGAAAAGAGTGATGACAATTCATGTAGGGGCCTTTATGCTAGGACGCAGTTGTTTCTGCTGAAACAAAACTACCCCTACTGCCTGTCTCAGAGAAAAAAGCATTAGTGGTCCTCTGTGTTGTGTAGGCATGCCAACAGCCCAGGTTCCTGAGCTGGGTCTACCTAACCCTCTTTGGGATCCCTACAAGAGGCCTACCAGCACCCCTCAGGTCCAAGCCTGAGTTGCTAGCAGCTCAGTCATCCATAGTTCATAGCCCAGGCCACAGATCTCACCTGGTCCGTGGCAGGAGGAAGATAAGGAGACATGATTTTAAGCTTTAGACAAAAACAGGCAGCAGTGGAAGGCAATGTTGGGAACTTCAAGGCTGTGCGTGGGTGTTTTTTGTTTTTTTTTGTTTTTTTGTTTTTTTTTATGTTTTGTCCCATTTAAATCAATTCCACAGTATCACCCATAGAGGGCAAAGCTAATGTGATGATGCTTCCCAGACAGTGTGATGTGGTGGAAAGAACATGGAGAATGGAGTCAAAGTCTTGGATTTCCAGCCCTACTGCTTTCCAGCTGTGCCACTCTGGACAGGCTGAACCTCACTGCCTCATCTGTGAAATAGGCATGATAATAGATGTGAGTGATAATAGATGTGTCAGGGAAACTGACATCAGGAGTCCAAGGAAGACTTGTTTTTCAGTATACCCTGATGTTCAGTGTAACTGTTTAACATTTTTACCCTGTGCCATCTCATGATACTTTAAATTTAAATTTAATTTAATAGAAATAACAATAGTAACAATAATACCCATCACAGGAATGTTGAGAGTAAAAACACATAAGTTCTATAAAAAGCATTGTACAGGGGCACCTGGATGGCTCAGTGGGTTGAACCTGTGCCTTTGATTTGGGTCATGGTCTCAGGGTCCTGGGATTGAGCCCTGCGTTGGGCTCTCTGCTTGGTGGGGAGCCTGCTTCCTCCTCTCTCTCTGCTTGTCTCTCTGCCTCCTTATGAGCTCTCTCCCTCTGTCAAATAAATAAATAAATAAAATCTTTGAAAAAGCATTTATACAGAATCAAGTGCTACATAAGGGTTGATTTTATATAAAATTTTAATTTTGTAGTTTTATTTTTTTTTAATATTTTATTTATTTATTTGACAGACAGAAATCACAAGTAAGCAGAGAGGCAGGCAGAGAGAGGCGGGGGAAATAGGCTCCCTGCCGAGTGGAGAGCCCGATGCGGGGCCCCATGCAGGGCTCGATGCGGGGCTCCATCCCAGAACCCTGAGATCATGACCTGAGCCGAAGGCAGAGGCTTTAACCCACTGCGCCACCCAGGCACCCCTGTAGTTTTATATAAAGGTTTGATTCTATATTTTTCAGGAGGGGAAGAAGAACATGAAGGGCTCTGAAAAAGTCCTCAGTTTATAAATTAAGTAAATATTTATTAAATCTCTAGTTAGTGTCTACAGATTATTATAAAACATTAACTAGAAGTGGTTGGTTTTGCATTTAAAGGAATATATTTAAAGTGAGATGAGTAACTCAGAGAGTCTTAGGTCACTTAAGGTAAGAGGAATTACAGACACTAGTTAGCGCAACTCCCCATTTGAGACATGCAGAAGCTGAGATCCAGAGAGGAGCTCCACTTGCTCAACATGGCACAGCTCGTGAGTGACTGTGAGCCTTCTAATGCCCCAATCTTCCCAGCAGGCCACACAAATTAGAGACGCAAATGCATTTGTCTTTTAAAGGAAAAAAGGAACAAGCAAAAGAAGAAGTACAGAATAAGTACATTTCCTTCTCTGGTCCTTGATCCTATAACCGTCTTTCCACCATCTCCCTGCAGCTGCTGTCCCATGCCCTGAATTCAACTCTGTAGCAAGCCTGCTTGACTCTCCTAAAGAAACTCTGGAGAAGGTCTTTCTTTCTGGTGTGCCAGTGATGTCTAACAGAGCTGAGCCGACACCCCAGCTGACCCCTCCTATCTAACCACATCATTTACCTTCAAACTTGGACATCTGAGTATCTTCTTAGTTCTGGAAACTTGTCAGAATCCAGGGTCTCAAAGAGTGAGTCTGAAGCTGGACAGCAGAAAACAACCCATTCTTCTGTCCCCAGCTCCCCTACGGAATTCTAATTCAAGGCAGGGTCGGGTGTGAAGGGCATCTCAGGGGAAGAATATCCAATCCCTGCTAATACCCGCCTCTAAGAAGCTTATCAGGGCATTGTACAAGCCCTGGGTCCCAGTGCCTCTGCTAGAGCCCGAGAAGGTGGGCCTTCCACGGGGAAACAGATGAGCTCTCCGCGGCCCCCTGTGGTCAACAGGCAAACAGGAAACTTCTCAAATTTGGCTCTAAGCTCTAGGAATGAGAGATGGTGCAGGGTTCCCATGCTTAGGGGGAAGAAAGATCTGGAAAGATTCAGAAGGTGCTCTGAGGGAACCAGGAGAAAGTGCTTGGGGCTTAAGAGATCAGAAGACCTCAGTTAACACCAGGCTCTGTTTGCTACTGTGTGATTCTAATTGTAATCTAACTGTATGTGTGGAGATAGTAATACCAGATCTTCCTCTTTGTAGGGTGGGTGTGAGAATCAAAATTAAAAATGAGGAAATACCTGCTCAATTTCACGGTGAACTTAAAACGGCTCTAAGAAATAGTTTATTTTAAAACATGGTCCATTCAGAAACATGAGAGAATGTGGGGAAAGTACTCTAAACTTTGAAGCATTTGGCACTTGAAAAATATTTTATTAGGCCTAAGGGAAATCCTCTGTGGAAAGAGCACTGACAGATCTCCGGAGAGCAAGAGGGGACATCCCAAGATACCCAAGGAATTATGCCTCCAGCTCAGGACTGGAGGTGTTGAAATGAAGGTGGGGCAAGGCAGTGGGAACTTATGACCCTTACCCACTGACCTGGAACCCACTTTAATCACCTAGCTCTGCCTGATCTTTATTGACTGCTCCTTCCACCCCTCCCTGTTTCCCCCAGGGATAGAGATCACATGCAGTTTTGATTGTCCTCCTCTGAAATAGCAGGTAATCCCTCACCGCTTCACCCCTTGCCCTGCTTTATCCAGAGTGGCCTATAAGGTAAGAAGGTGCCCAGGTCCCCCTGCTGAAGTGCACAAGGGTACCCACCCCCTGCAGAAACACCGAGAAGGGGGGCTGACCTCTGCCAGTCACCACGTCCTTGTCTTTAGGCTGCTGCAGGCAGAACCAGATCTAGTTACTTCCCGTCTCACCCCCCGCTGTCTAACAGCCTCCACATGGCCCAGAAAGATGGAAAGACGAGGGGTGCCAGAGTGATTCAGTCGGTGAAGCAGCTGATTCTTCATCTTGGGTTCATGAGTTCAAGACCCACATTTGGCTTTAAAAAAAAAAAAAAAAAAAGATAGAAAAAGGAACCAAATTCACAAGGTAGAATTATGAGAGATCTTTTTTTTTTTTTTTCCCCTAGAATAATTCCTCTAATTTTTACAATGCTATTTGTGCCATACAGGAAATTCAGGGGAGAAGCAAATTCCCAGAAAATGAATATTCCTTTTCTCATATACTTATAACTGCTGCCAAGGAGTTCTTTCTAGTCTGTAACCTAAATCTCCCCTGCTGGAGTTGAGCCTGGTTCCTCCTGTCTTGTTCTCAGGGATTGTGGCACACTTGAAATCCAGGCTGTAGAGAGGTCTGCAACTCAACCAAGAGTGGAAGTATGGCCCGGACAGGCAGGGTGCGCGCGGGCAAGTTATTTAACTTCTCAGTGGCTGTAAATCTCTCCTGTACAATGAGGATGATGATACACTATCTGCTTGGTAGGCTCGCTGTGAAGAGAAAGTATATTAATATGTAAAACATACCAACAGGGTCTGGTACTGTTGTTGTTATTCCACTTGTGGAGACCATAGCCTGCTAGGGGCAGCAGGTCCCAGAGCAGTCCACTGTGACAACACCGTACCGTGTACTTACTAGTGTGGTCGCCTGACTCGTGTCTGCATCTCTTACTAGTCAGGGAGCTCCAAGAGGACAGGGATCTTGCCTGTATATTCATGACTGAGTCCCCAGAGTCTGAAACAGTGTCTGACACCCAATAAATATATTGTGGACGAAATGAAAAGGGACATCCCAGGGAGGAGATGCTCCGAGACAGGGTGCCTGAGCTACAGACTGGGGTGGGAAGGTGGGGAGGAAATGCCCACTCACTGAGGTTCCTGACCATTCAGAAACAAAGTGCTGGAGAAAGACCAGTACCACTGAGGAGGGAAAGATGATCTGCTTTGTTCTACCACGTCGTCTCATGTTATAATCTCCCTCCAAAAGGGTGGCAGGACAGGTAGGAAAGTATGGGCTCTGACCCTCACGGTAATATTGCTAATATCAGGTCTGAGGAAGGCAGGGTATAGAAACTATGCAAGTCAGCAAGGAGGCCTTTTCCTCCCCAGCTCAAGGCCTTTCCCATTAGAATAGGAGAAAGAGGGAATGAGATTTTTTGCCCAATGGCAAAGGGTTTGTGGCTAAGGCTAGTTTATTTCTGGGCCCACATCTGGAATTGAGGTTTGACCCTACAGCTGCAGAGTAGAAAGGAGATGAGATTTGGCAGGGGTTTGCAAAATCAAATGCCTTCAGGGCCTGGGTGAATAAAATTAAATTAAATTAGCTCTACTCAAAGTCAGCAGAGAGTAATGAGGGCTGTGTCCAGACAGAGAAAGAATGACCCATCAGTAGTCATTCCACTGTTAAAACCATTTAAAAACATTAAAAGGTAGACAAAATGAGCTGAATTAGACCTACAGGTACTACTTTGCAACATCTAATAAAGTAACAAGTCCAACCAGGAGCAAGTCTCCTAAGGTCTCTCGGAGTCTGGCCCCTCATTTATACAACCAGAAAAGCAGAGCTTCTGGTTGGGAAGATGGAAGAGGTACAGTGTGAGCCTGTAGGAAAGTACTTAGATCTGTCAGGCATGGAACTGTCACAGCCCAAGACCTTTTGCTGGTATTGTTTTCATTGTTCATATTATATTGTTTATGGGATACTTTTTTTTTTAAGATTTTATTTATTTATTTGACAGACAGAGATCACAAGTAGGCAGAGAGGCAGGCAGAGAGAGAGAGAGAGAGAAAGAGGGAAGCAGGCTTCCTGCGGAGCAGAGAGCCCGATGCGGGGCTCGATCCCAGGACCCTGAGATCATGACCCGAGCCGAAGGCAGCAGCCCAAACCACTGAGCCACCCAGGCGCCCCTATGGGATACTTTTTTTAAAGATTTATTTATTTACCCATTTATTTATTTTAGAGAGACAGCACCAGTGGGGCAAGGGGCAGAGGGACAGAAGCAGACTCCCCACTGCGGGTGGAGTCCAAGGCCTTAGATCTCACGCCCCTGAGATCATGACCTGAGCCAAAATCAAGAGTTGGATGCTCGACCAACTGAGCCACCCAGGCACCCCTATAGGGTGTGGCTACACTGCTGTCACTGGTGGGAATAAGCCAAGTAAGCCCCCACACATCCCACAACACTTCATCCCTCTAAGCCAGTGGCTAGAGCCATACCTGAGGCAGGGAGCTGCAGGGTCAGAGTCAGGGTTTGGCCTTCTTAGTCAGGTACCCACCCGGAGGAGCCTGGGGCCTACAGGAGAGGTCAAACAGTGGAATGACTACTGATGGGTCATTCTTTCTCTGTCTAGACACAGCCCTCATTACTCTCAGAGGTCATCCTCTCCAACCTTCAGAGGCTTCAATGTGGCCACACAGAAATCCCCACAGCACCAGTAAAATGAACAACTCCCCTCTAAGTAAAACTTGCCTCATCAGTCTGATTTTACAAAGGAATACCAACTGAAGCAACAGTGAGATTTTTTTTCCTTATCAGTTGACAAAGGCTAAAAAATGTAATATCCAGTGCTGATGATAATACTGTGAGTTATCAATCTGATACAGTAGCAAAAGAGACCTTGTTAAACTGGAAGTCAGAGGAAAAGCCCTTGCCACATCTACAAGGCCTATTCCGACATTGCTTGTAAGAGCAAAAATTGAAATCTATCGAAATTTCAATGGACAGGCACTTGGGTGGCTCAGTGGGTAAAGCCTCCAACTCTTGATCTCAGCTCAGGTTTTGATCTCAGGGTCGTGCATTTAAGTTCTGCCTTGAACTAAAAAAAATAAACATCAATGGAAAACTTGTACATAAATGGTGTCCTAACTTTCCAATAATCAATTATATAGCAGTTCAAAACAATGAAGATGATGCCCAAGATACACTGATATACTAGTAATAATAAAAACAAGATATAAAGGAGAAACCACCAAGGTTTTTATACACCTTGCAGACTCCTATTCTTCTAATACTGACTTTAGTGTCAACCTCGTCCCAGGTCTCACTTCCATTCCAAAGGGGAAAGTGTTCATCCTCTCCAGCCCTCTACTTCCAACTCAGGCTTGGTCTTAGGCCCAGGCTTCAAGTGTGGGCCTCTCTTGGAGGGAAGGGTTGGGGAGGATAAAGGGTGGAGTCCCACTTCCACTTACCAAATCCTTATTTAGGCCACTGCATTGTTTATAAACACACACACACACACACACACACACACACACACACACGCATGCTCCCAAGCACTCTAGCTTTGAATAGAGCCCTTTGGGGAGGGGGAGACTTAAAGGCAGTTTGTGGTGTGGGGAAATAAAAGAGTCGAAAGAAAGATGAGGAGTTGTGATTCTCCCATTCCCCTCCCTTCCCCTCTTCTAACCCCCTAGTCCCCACCACACACACATCCAGTTTGGAAGGAGCCTCCTTCCAACCTACAGACTCTTGATTTTGGAGCAGTTCATGATCTCAAGATTTTGAGATCAAGCTGAGTGCAGCTCCGCACTCAGCAGGAAGTCTGCCTGAGATTCTGTCTCTCCCTCTGCTCCTTCCCCTACAAATGTGCTCTCTCTAAAATAATTTTAAAAAATGAAAGAATGGAAGGAAGGAAGGAAACTAGTTTTGTTTGCTTTATCTGCCTTTTCACTGGAAGATGCTACCAACGTTTTAAGAGGGTGAGGGGTGAGCCTGGGAAGAAAGATGCAGGCCCAGATCATGAGGCACCTTTAAAAATTTAGTTTGTAGGGGCGCCTGGGTGGCTCAGCGGGTTAAAGCCTCTGCCTTCAGCTCGGGTCATGATCTCAGGGTCCTGGGATCGAGTCCCGCATCGGGCTGTCTGCGCAGCAGGGAGTCTGCTTCCTCCTCTCTCTCTCTGTCTGCCTCTCTGCCTACTTGTGATCTGTCTATCAAATAAATAAATAAAAGTTTAGTTTGTAATGCTTTTCAAAGAAGAGGTTGTCCTAAATAAAGAAGTTCCATTCTACTTTCTTAGACAAATGTAATATCAAATTATCTCTCTTTCCTGCTTTGAGTTTTTTGTTGTTGTTGTTTTCAAATAGTCTCTTACTTCCTTCTTATCTTCTTTACACAAATGCATACCCAATGTTACATACCAGACCCTTGGGAACCAGTGGTGGGTAAGCCTCACCCTATTTAGAGTGGAGATGAACTGGTATTGTGTAAAATCTCTACTTTGTTCAGTGAGTTTTTCTATTATTTTAGCATAGAGAGAAGTTTTGTGGTTTTCTCAAATGTTGTGGAAAGATTGAGGAGGATTGAGAGCAATTAAAAGAGGGGAGATCACAGTTTCTTCATGAAAGGCACACAAGGGGAAAAAAGACATGGAGGGAGAACCTACAGATGACAAGAGACTTCAGAGACTGCATGTCTGGATCTTACTTGGTTCCTGACTCAAACAACCAAAGTAAAAAAAATAAAATTTAGGGGCACCTGGGTGGCTCAGGGAGTTAAGTGTCCAAATCTTGGTTTCAGCTAGGGTCAAGATCTCAGGGATCAAGCCCCACAGCGGGCTCCACATTCCACATAGAGTCTGCTTGAGATCCTCTCCCTCTTTTCTGCCCCCTCTTCACTCATGCTCACATTCTCTCTCTCTTTCTCTGAAAAAAAAAAAAAAAAGAAAAAAGAATAAGTTTTTAAAAAATTTTTTAGTTTAGGGGCACCTTGGTGGCTCAGTGTGTTAAGCCACTGCCTTCAGCTCGGATCATGATCTCAGGGTCCTGAGATCGAGCCCCATATTGGGCTCTTTGCTCAGGGGGGAGCCTGCTTCTCTCTCTCTCTGACTGCCTTCTCTGCCAACTTGTGATCTTTCTCTGTCAAATAAAGAAATAAAATCTTTAAAAAAATTTTTTTTAATTTTTTAGTTTAAAAATTAAAAAAAAATTTTTAAGTAAAATTTATGATATTTTGAGATACCTGGGTATTTGAGAACTGGTATTTGATGATATTAAGGACTCTTTTTTTTTTTTTTTTTTTTTTTTTTTTTTTTTTTTTTTT